>NC_031769.1:73017334-73030624 GCF_001522545.3 Parus major | reverse complement strand
GGAAGGGAAGGGAAGGGAAGGGAAGGGAAGGGAAGGGAAGGGAAGGGAAGGGAAGGGAAGGGAAGGGAAGTTCTTAGTATCTATCTTTTCTAGTGTTGTGCTCCTCTCTGTTTTATAAGGACTTCTCAGTGCAGGACAAACAAATGCACCTGTAATAGGGCCTAGTAATTAATAGCAGCTAAACCTTAGTTAAACACTTTAATCTTGGAACTTACTCAAACCATGAGGTGTATTTAGGATTAGGTCCACAAACTACAATAACTAGAGGTGCCATATGCTGCAGGTTTACTCAATCTCATTTGCATTTGTAGTCACAGTAAGAGCAAAGGACATGAAAAGTCATATTTACTTGTACAAGGATGAAGTATTTTCTATGGAATTAATATGAATATTCTTTTCCTACGTTGTCAAAATACATCCCAGATGAGAATTTAAAAGGACAAATACAGAAGTAAAAATGAATTTAATGTTAAATATATGTGTGTGTGTATGTGTGTTTTAAAACACAGCAATAGACTAAACTGCTTTGGGTTAGGGTTTTTGGGTTTTCTGTTGTTTTTTTTAATTGAGTTTAGAAAGCAAAGAACAAAGGTTTGTAATGATGAGAGACTGTTTTAAACCACTGTACCACAGGCAGTAAAGGAGATATTTTTGGCAGCAGAAAAAGTGAGAGCCAGTGATAAAGGGAAACATTAATTATCCAGTACCTGTTAGAAGGGAACACAGACACAATGTCCTACAGAAGTTAGAGAATACAATGGGGAGAATGTGAAATGGAAGGTAGTTTAGGAAACAACTGTCTCCAGCCTCAATTGCAACTGACAGGAGGTGACTGAGGATTAGAAGGTGTAAACTACTGGTGATGGTCACAGGAAGTTTAGGCTCAAAATTATAAAGAAAAAGAAAGGAAGGCCCTGAAATAACAAGTTACTTTTTGGGGTTTTTAAAGGGTTTTGTTTTTTGTAGAAGTTTCCGTCTGTTTTGGGATCAGATGAATGGCATAGCAAGATTTGACTTACCATCAGAAAATACCCTACCAAATAAGTCACAATTATTGAGAATAAATCAAAAGTCCTAGAAATGGAGAAACAGCATAAATATTATGATAAAAGGTATTTAAATATATTTGATACAATCAGATGGGCCAGGGTGAAGGAAAGGAATAAAACCTTGAGCACTTAATAAAATAACCAAGGTAGTGTCTGAATCAAAGTCATTATCATTTGAGATCTTGTAGAAGAGAGAAGTCTCAGGGGACTGAAGAAGGGCAAGCCATTACATTACACTAAGAAAGGGAAGACTTGAGAAACCACTGACCAGTCACAGTACTTTCTGTATGTGCAAAAATACTGGGAGAAGTTATTAAACAGCCAATTTATAACCAGTCTACATGAAAATAAAAAGGTGATGAAAAACAGCCAACATAGCTCTCTCAAGAGTAAATCATGTCAAAACAATCTAATTTCCTCCTTGACACAGTAAGTTTCAGTATAGTGGAGAAGAAGGAAGCAGAACATGAGATAGCTTTACTTTAATAAAGCTTTTTACACTGCCACAGGAGACCTCGTGGGGAAGCCAGAAAAATACAGCCCTATAGGCCCAGCCTGAACAAAAGATTTAAACAATTTTGAGGATGTGTAATACATGCTAACATAAGGGATGAAATTACTGCACTACACAGTATAGAAGCAAAAAGTTAGGCCTTGGCCTTCCTGAGCTCAACCACTAAACAATTTTCTGTTTATGTACTCTGATTTCAGTGAAGGTGTTTGTTGATTGCAGGTTTTGAACTTAGGCTGAACCGAATCTGTGATTAGAAACTAGATTTTACTTGTAATTACAAGGAGCCTGAGATTAATTTTTTGAAGTATCATATAAAATAATACCTTTTCTTTTTTTGTACTGCTTGTTAAGCAAAATTACTCATTAATAACCTTAGCAACAGAATCCATCCAGAATAAGGTAAAATACAATCTAAACTTTCCATCTCACTAATGGGATCATAAAAGTCACAATCTGAAGGGCCCAATGTGATGTGGTAACAGGTAACTGTGATCACCCCAGTAGCCAACCATCAATGTAACTTCAGAATGATAACAGAAAGGGAAAGATTCCTCCATTGACACATGCAATACGCAGATCCTTCTGAATATCGAAAAAACCTAGAGCACCAGTTCCCAATGGCCTGTTTAATGTTATGACTTTATAGGTTTTATAATTAGTTTATGGCAGGAGAATAATTGATGTCAGTAGTCATCTAACATGTATGCTGCAACAGCCCTCAGGGTTATAGTGAAAATTACTACAGCAACTGATAACAACAATTTTGATCAACAATCATACGGGGCAAAACTTAACAAGCCACAGCCTATTCCAAAAAACAGGCCAACAAATGTACCCAATAAGTTGACAGTTACAATTACTTAAGTCAAATATAATTAATTTCAGAACAAGTAAACAAAAACAGTAGTGTTCTCCTGAACAGGCTAGTAACAAGAGTTTAGTGTCATGAGTAGAAGACAGTCAGCAAGGAGAAAGAGGAAGAAAATGGAATCAGAACATGTGAAGAGTTACAAATATCAGACATGGTAGAATGTGATATTCTGTCCTTACCAATGAAATTCTGAAACCTAAAACTTCACACAAGACACTGGTTTTATTTACAACTAACAAAATTGCAGTTCCGCCCAATCCCATGACTTTTCTATTATTTGTAGTTATATATTTTTTTATATATTGGTTTTCTACTTTGAAATAGAGTTGTGCTGTTAACACAAAGCTTAAGTGTTTGAAAGGGAAATACCTTCATTAAAATTTGGTTAGGAAAAGAGAACCTTTAACCATACAAACAGAATATATGCCTATTTGTATATGTATATACATGTAATCTACCTAAACAACCTGGATGCAGGACTTGAAAGGATACTAAGTTTGCATATGATACAAGATTGGGAGGAGTTGTTGACTCCCTCCAAGGCAGGGAGGCCTTGCAGAGACACCTCAATAAATAAAGAGGCAAGGGCAATCACCAACCATATGAGGCCTAACAAAGGAAAGGGGTGGATTCTGAACCTGGGATGGGTCAACCCTGGATGTATAGTCAAACTGGGGAATGAGAGGCTGGAGAGCAGTGCCATGGAAAGGGTCCTGGGGGTGCTGGTCCATGGCAAGTTGAATCTGAGTCAGCAGTGCCCTGGCAGCCAGGAGGAACAACCCTGTCCTGGGGGGCATCAGGCACAGCATGGCCAGCCAGGCAAGGGAGGGGATTGTCCTGCTCTGCTCTGAGCCGGGGCAGCCTCACCTCCAGTGCTGGGGGCAGTTTTGGGTGCCACAGTGTAAGAAAGATAATATTAGTTAAGCTCTTAGAGAGTCCAAAGGAGGTAGCAGAGATGGTGAAGGGGCTGGAGAGGAAGCTCTACAAGGAGTGGCTGAGGTGACTTTGGCTGTTCAGCCTGGAGAAGGGGAGACTGAGGTGAGACCTCAGTGCAGTCTACAGCTTCTTCATGAGGGGAAGAGGAGGGCCAGCCACTGACTTTTTTCCTTTGTGGTGACCAATGAGAGGGCCCAAGGGAAGGGCCTGAAGTTGTGTCTGGGAAGGTTTAGGTGCAATTTTAGAAAAAAGGTTCTTCACCCAGAGGGTGGTTGGCACTGGAACAGGGTCCCCAGGGAAGTGGTCACAGAACTAAGCCTGGTAGAGTTCAAGACTCAAGCATTTAAAGAATGGTCTCAGGCACACGGTGTGATTCTTGTGCAGGGCCAGGAGGATTTTGATAATCCTAATGAGTCCCTTCCAACTCAGAATATTCTGTGTTATGCTGTGATTCTGTGGTATGTGTAGGTACATGTACACATGTACATATAAATGTTCTATAAATATATGCATATGTACACAGACTTCTGCACATACATACATGTATACACCTCACAGTCCTATGTTTTAGGCCAGATTGAGTAACTTGGGTTACCAAAGAAAGGACCACACTGGAATAAAATTTTTTAAAAAAAACAGTATTGTAGTTCAAGCACTGTTTTTATAAGCAACTTTTTAACTTAGATTCTGTAGATAACCTTTTGTTAGAAGTTTTACTTGACTGGTTGTTACAGCTTATAGAACTTCACAAGTTATAAGGAAAAGTACTGGAGCAGGTTAGGAAGGGAAATGTCAGAGGGTATAAGTTAATCACATGCATAAAATAAACCAGTAAAAGACATGAAAAAAGATATAGGACAAGGGCTATGCCTTTACAAGCACTGAATCAAAAACAGAGTAGAACCACTCATAATGTCCAGTCCCTTGAATAAGGCACAGCCACTTGACATCTATCTGTTCTCTGAAATCATGCTGTTCTCCAGTATTTTTCAGTACAATAAAAGAAGTTCAACAGCCTAGATAAAAACCACTGTAAGTTCACAACAAGTCTTACTCAGCTAACAGATATTTGAAATTCACTCAGTATGTGTGAACATATGATGTGAGATCCTTGTAAAGGCTTGGGATGGACTCACTTCAAATCACTGTTTTCATGAATGATTCAGACAACAGAGTGTGAAATGCTCTTTGACATTTCGCAGATACCACAAAAACAGGAAGAGTAAACACTTTCAGAAACAGATCTGAATCAGCTTGTCAAAATCACTCTTGACTCCAATTTAGTAAGATCAAGTTAACAAAAAAGAAAAGCAATATAATATAATGTAGGTAAAATAAAATTGAGAAACACAAAAATAGGAAATTTCTATCTATATATTTAAAGGACTATAAATCATATCAATGGTACCATATTAGAAGAAAGGAAAGAAAAATAAAAAGGCAAATATAAAGCTGAGTTACATGATGTACTTCACCTTATAAGTAATGAAATTATTTCCCTTTTGTCAGTTTTGCTAACATCACATTCTCTTTAGTATAAAGCATTACTTTTTATGAAAAACACATTAAAGAGTAGCTGGGGAGACAAAAAGCATAGGAGAATGACAAAACAGGAAATGCTGTGGGATCCAAAAGGTAACTGGTTTTGTTTGTTTTTCTTAAAAAAATAAAAATAGAAGAATTAAAGTATATGTATCTTCCAAAATGCTTAGATGATTGTAGCAAAACTGCTCTTAGTTTATTAGAGCTTTGAAGTATAGCAGTCTAGATTTTTTCCTTAGTCCAATAGTGAGCCAACAGTGAAGAGAATGTGCTCCATTGACTTCTAGAAAGAAATAATTCTGACTGGTCCTCAGCATATCACAAGAATATAAAAAAGAATATTACAGGATCTGCAGCAAGAAAGACAGAAGTATTATGAAGAGTACTACTGAAGAGACAGGCACCAGAACAGACTTGGATGGTAAAACTTCAGACCCATGGAAGCAGTATATTGTTTCAGTCTTCTCCAGTTCTACATGTATATGGTTTTTAAAGGCTAGAACTAAGTAGCAGACCTACTTTTTAAAATAGTTTAATAATATTCGAAACACTCAGAGAATACAATTGACAGATTTCTAACACATGAAATAGGGTTTTTTAAGGCAACAATTCTGTTAAGATGCTGTAAGAGCCTGATAACAAGAGAAAGGCTTAAAAAAGTGCTTTGTCATTATGTCTGCTTATCATAATCACTCTTGAACTCCTGAAAACTGCATGTGGGATGGACTGTGAGCAGCCCACTTTGAGGCCCGTACAAAGGAAGGTGAAACTGGTGCAAAATGTAGAGGGGAAAGAGAGGTGCAGAATCCCTGACTTTTGGCTCCCTGCCACCCCTGCCACCATCCCCTGCTGCGAGACACCCTGAGGTCCCCGGGATCCAACACCACCTGCTTGGGGAGAGCCCCCAGTCTGTACCCCTGGACCGGAGTCACGAGTGAGCTGTGGAACCCCCACCGGCTCCTGCGTGCTGCGGTGAGAGCACCGCCAGTGGACCGAGGTTTGGCGCTGGGGCACGGCACCTGCATTCTGGAGGACAGGCCACTGCATCCCAGCCAAACTGCTCCCAAGACCGGAGGGGCAGGTGAGGTGCTTCAAACTGAAAAAACCAGAAAAAATAAAAAAAACACTTCTTGCCCCTGATCCTGTCTCAGCAGCAACAACAGTAGCACAGACTGGTGGTGATGTATCCTATGCTTTTAAACTAAACTTACCTTTTTCTAACTTTTCTCTACTTCTCTCTGTCTTTCTCTTTGCCTCGTTTACTTCTAAATAAAAATATATTATTTTTTGGGGTACCAACATCTAATCTTGTTTGGTTTTTTCTCTTTTATTTGGGGGATTATTTAGAACCTTCCAAGTTCTTTCTGTTTTACTCAGTGTTGGTTCTCTTTACTCCTCTGCAATTAAAGTTTGCAACAGATGCAATGTACTTTAACTGTGTTCAAAATACTTCCTGTGTAGAACAAACTTGTGTCAATAGGTTTAAGTAAAAAAAGCGGTAATTCTTTTCATGTATTATCATTTTGCATACATCTGTGTTTGTCTGAAAGACAGTGCATGAGGCAAATGTGTTCCTCAGAGACCTGTAAATTCTGGTGTGAGGGAAGTTTGAATGGGCTTTAAGTACAAGAAGAAATAACAGAGCAAAAAATTAGCATGTATTTAGAGTCAGGACATAGTTGACCACAACAAGCTGGTGAGCACTGAAGCCAGTATGTTTGCAACAAGAGTACAGTACAGATGACTTTTCAGTAGAAGATCTAGACTACTACAGAAGATGGGTGGAAATGTTGGGTGATTCCTCTTGTCATTTCAACAAAAAAATACTTGGAAAATAAGACAGTGGGTCTCAACCTTGCATTAAGATTTATAGGGAGTGAAGTGGGGGATAGAAGACCTTGGGGATGAAATATCAGGCCATGTGAAGTGTTGACTCATAAGAAACAGTATTTTAGCCAAAAATCAGTTCATTGTCACCAGTGAAGAAGAAACTTAGAGATGACTCAATAGCTGGCAAACTTACCTTCTGCATCACAACAGGTAATGGTAACCTAACTGATTGAATACATACCTTGAACTAGTATAAAAGAATGAATTAGTAGAACACATGAGGGAATGGCTGAAAAAAATTTCTTAAAAACAAAATATCTGTTCTAAAAGTTCTTGCTTTGAGTTTTCTTACATTTAATTCTTACGCAGCCTCTGGAGCTCTAAATCAGGGTAAAGTCAGAATGAATTGTAGAATCACAGAATAATAACTTTGGTTGGAAGGGACGATCAAGTTCCAAACCTCCTGAGCTGCATGCAGCACTTGAGGTGGGATCTCACCAGAGCAGAGGGGCAGAATCCCCTCCCCTGCCCTGCTGGCCACGCTGCTTTGGATGCAGCCCAGTACATGTTTGGTTTCTGATCGGCAAGCACACAGGGTTATGTCCAGCTCTTCATCCACCAGCAACCCCAAGTCTTTCTTGGCAGGGCTGTTCTCTGACTGTTCATCCCCCAGCCCATGTTGATACTGGGGGTTGTCGTGGCTGAGGTGCAGCACCTTGTACTTGTTAAATCATACGAGATTTCCATGGGCATGCTTTTCAAGTTTACCCAGGTCCCTCTGGATAACAGGAATGTCAACTGCACCACTCAGCTTGGTGCCACCTGCAAATTTGCTGAGAGTGCACTTGATCCCTTTTCTATGTTGTTGGTGAAGATATAATCAATACTGGTACTAACACATGTTACACATATGCTCCCTGGGGAGCACCACTTGTCACAGGTCTCCATGTGGACATAGAGCAGACTTAGAGTGGACCTTGACCACTACCTTTGGGATGTAACCATCCAACCAAGTCCTTATCCACCAAACAGTCTACCCATCAAATCCATCTCTCTCCAATTTACAGAGAAGGATGTTGTAGTGGCCATGCCTAAGTCCTTACAGAAATCTAGACAGATGACATCTCCATCACAGGAGGCCACTAAGTTGGTCAGTCAAGACTTCCCCTTGGTGAAGCCATGCTGGCTGTCTTGAATCACCTCTCTGTCCTTCATGTGCCTTAGGATAGCATCTGTTCCATTATCTTCCCAGGCACAGAAGTGAAACTACCGGTTGGTAGTTCCCTCCCTTCTACCCTTTTTAAAGATGTGTGCACTGTTTCCCTTTTTCCAGTCATCTGGAATATTACCTTACTGTCATGACTTTTCAAAAACCATGGACAGTGGCTTGACATATACATCAGCCAGTTCCTTCAGGACTCGGATGCATCTCATTTAGGTCCTGTGGAGATAGATACAATCAGATTCTCCAGTGGTCATGAACCTGATATTCACTTACAGTGGGAGGCATTCTGATCCCCTGTCCTTGTCTCATGTTCGCTCACTCGAGATATGGAGAGACTTCCATTGAAGGCGGAAGGAAAAGAAGTTGTTGAGTATCTGAGACTTTTCACCTGCAGTTACCTGTTAGACAGCCTTGTTTATTGTGGGGGTACACCTTCTTCGAGCTTCCTTTTCTACCTGATATACCTGTAGAAGATTTCCTTGTTAATTATTTCTTCCCTTGTCAGGTTTAGTTCAAGCTTTATTTTTCCCTTCCTTGCCTCATCCCTACAAAACCAGACTGCACCCCTATACTCTCCCCAGCCTACCTGTCCTTTCTTTCACTACCTGTGCATTTCCTTCTTGCCCTGTAGTTTGACAAGGAGGTGCCAACTCAGACATGCTGGTCTTGTGCCTTCCTTACCTGATTTCTTATGCCTGGGGATCGTAGCTCTTACACTCTATGGACAACTTCCTTAAAAATCTGCCATCTCTGTTCTGTTCCTTTGCCCCTGATGGCAGCTTCCCAGGGTGTCCTATTGACTATCTCCTTGAAAAGCTGGAAGTCTGCTTTTCAATAGTTCAGTGGCTATTCTTCATCTGACCCATATCCTTCATGACTGTGAACTCCCCCAGAAAATGACATTGCAGCCCAGGCTGGCTCCAGTCTTACCATCCCCAGTTAGCTCACTTGTGTTGGTGACCATGGCATCCAGTATTGCCTCCCCTGTGGTAGGTCTGCCTGTTTATTACTTGGCTTAGGAAGTTATCCTACATTCATTCCAGGAGTCTCATCGGGCTACTTTCCCAGCAGATGTGAAGGTTGGAATAGTAGGTTGGAAGGAAGCACAAAATGAACATAGAACTGTGGTTTTCTGCTTATGCTTGAGTAAACAGATTTTAAATCACAAATTAATTAAAATTAATTTTGTGGGGTTATGCTTATATTAAGTTTATTTTTTTTGCTGGTTAATGAATGTATTTTTTCTTTATTTGTGAGTGTATTCTAGAGGCCTTTATAGCTATGTGGAAAGATTGTTAGAAAAACTTAGTTTTTGGGTAATAATCCAGAAACAGCGTAATAGTTTCATGAATAAAATTTGCTGCCACTTCAACCAGAAAACATAATTTTTGGGAAATTGCCGTTTTCCCCCACATACATATTATTTACTAAGCTTAAGTTATCCAACATGTGAAATTAAATTATTTCACCAAAATGAACTTTGGAATGTTACCTCCTTCAGCAGCAGGATTTTAATTTTCTTTAAATGAACCAGTAATTTTAATTGCTCTCTTTTTTTGTTTGTATCCCCATAATTACTACTTTTACAATGTATAACATACCATAGGTGTTATGCATAAGTTCCATGTCAGAAATTATGTCCTTTTTAAGTCTCACAATTGCCCACAGGAATCTGAGAAGAAAAATTTCCTTTTGCAAACAATGCTAAGGTAATTTTATACCATGTATAGCTGGCCCTTCATATTTAGTGAGTTCCCTAACTTTAGCTTACCAATCAGTAAGTCTGTCTTGGCAAATATATTTTTCTTCTTCAAAACTCTGATATAGGAGAGCAAATAATAACTCTGCTCTCTATCTAAAAACTCATTGCAAATTAATTTCGAGTGCTGAAGTTTTCTCTTGAATCTGGTCTTAGCATATTCTGCATAGTGTGATGAATACTGATCTTCAATGTGCAGCCTAGACAGCAATTTTTCCTGTGTGTGATAATATTTCTATTGGACAATGAGTTGAGATGATTAAAATGAGTCCTAGTGGCTAAGAGGAGCATGAAATGCAAGACTATTAAGTCAGTACTGCCATTTTGTTTGCAGGCCATGCCCCAAGTCAATTGGAATATGTGTGAAATAAAGCCATTAAACACAATTTATATTCAGTGGACTAAAGTTGTGGAAATATAATGTGTGGCTCCAAGCTTTGCCTTTATCATCTCCTAAAATAGGCTTTGCTAAGAAACATTGAAAATTACTCTACTTTTCTTTTGGTTCCAGTTTGAGGTGGATAAAAGCAAGTCCTTTTTCACATTCCTTCTGACAGCATGCAATCTACTGCCTGCCTGAAACTCGTATCTGCATTTACACAGTATTTGCATTTTATTTCAAAAGCCCCATGACTTTGTTTTGGTCCTCCTTGAGGACAACAGCATGCATCTCTCTCTGCAACACTTTTCAGGCAACAGGCTTCTAGTTGTGTATGCACTTCATTTTGCTTAGGATCTATGGTAAATTTCAGCCGCTTTAATGTCTTCGTTCCCATAGGAGTGGGATACACAATCAATTTAAAATAGGGATAAAAGTGCCATAAGATAGGGCTGCAAAATTCTTTATAAGATGCAGTAAAATTCTTGGTAAATTGTTTCTTAGTAAGAGCACTGAGATTTTTAGTAAATGGAAAGAGAAATTGGAAAGTATGAAAGAAACTGCAGTTTTAAAATTCTATAAAGTTAAAAAGCAGTTTGTAACTGCACAAATTTTTTAATGAGATATAAAAATCTTATTGCCACTTGTCTTTCTAAAATGCAAAGAATTTTATATGCATAAAAATCAGGAATCCTGAGAATTTTAAGAATTATGTTAAGAAGGTGTTTTTAAAACTGTCACTTAACTAAGACACATATAGTTACATACATAATTAGTGTTATGTGGAAGTCAGAGTCCTTTAAATTTGACAGAAACACCAAATTCTCTTAACTCACACAATATATCCTTTTTCTGTGGAGGCAATTGCCCCATTTCAATACTTTTGTTTAGTGAATTTACAATAAAGAAGAGATTAGGATTGCTTAGAGAGATGAACTATGGTAGTATTATGAATGTATTTTTATTTGAGCTGCTATAGTTGTTTACCAGCTAAACTTGGAAAAGAGGGAGAGGTCCAAAAGAACAACCCAGTTTTGCAAGAAAGCAGTGATGATGAGACCAGATGCTTGAAATCTATCAACCCATCACTTATCAGCAATTCAGTACATTTTTTCATAGATATGTTGATCTCTGCTCCTGGTGAGCCACAGTGGAAGCTTGTTTTTCCTGTATTTCTCTCTGAAGCCCTTTTCCCATGTTTCTTTATAGTAAAGATGAAGCTGCTGAACTTTGAAAAGTTCAGGATAAATTTTAAATATATGCTTGTCAACTCAATTAACAGTTATATAATTCACATCTATTATGGACTGTTCTTGACAGAATATTTTTCTGTTCTTTCTGTCTTGCAAAATACAAATCTATCTACGTGATAGATTTAAACATAGGTACAACAGGTAGGAAAAATGTGATTTTTTCTGGTTTTGGGATACTTGTTAATTTTAAAAAGCATGCCATTCTATATAGTGGTCTTTGCATAAAAATAGCATATTCAGAGGAAACAGTTTATTTTATTTCATTTGCATTTCATCAAGTTATCCCTGCTCTCTACATACACAGGAGAACAAAATTACACTGAAGTTGTATTCCTTATGTTCACATACGCAGTTATTTACTTGTGCAATACAGCAATGACAGACCAGTCCCACAAAACAAACTGACAAGGCTACTAACAGTTCACACTCTCTTCTGTGTTTGCTGCCTGTAAAAGTCTGCCTACTCTCTTTTTGCAAGGTCTGGAATCTTCTGTATTTCTGAAGTTAATCATTCAAGAACATTAATTTTTTTTAAAAAA
Source organism: Parus major (assembly GCF_001522545.3). NCBI lineage: Eukaryota > Metazoa > Chordata > Aves > Passeriformes > Paridae > Parus > Parus major. The sequence goes on along the minus strand of NC_031769.1, from coordinate 73,018,727 downwards.
GGAAACAAAATAAAGGTGCATTAGGAAAAAATTCTCAACTGCTAATCTCAGACTCTCAGTACCATTAGAATACTGCAGTTTTAACTGGAAACACTATTTCCTTATTCATAGACTAACATAAAAGTTGTGATTTTATGACATTACTATGCATTTCACATTTTTTCTTTGGTTTTTTTTTTTTTTCATAGAATCATTAAATACAAAATAACCTAGGTTGGAAGAAACCTCTGGAGGTCATCTTGTCCAAACTCTTGCTCAAAATGAGCCAATTTACACCACGTAAATTAAGGCTTTATCCTGTCAAGTTCTGAATATATTCACAGACATACATTATGCAAGCTCTCTGGGAAGCCAATTTAAGCACGCTCATAATGAAAATGGATTTCCTTTTATATATTTAGACTTTCCCATGTTGTAAACTGTATCCACTATGTTTCATTCTAGGAGAGCCTGGCTCTCTGTATGTTTCCACAACCTTGTTGAAGGTACTTATAAGAACTCCCTCTTAGCCTCTCTTGCTAAGATCAAATTCATCTGTTAGCCCCTCCACATATGTCATATGTCAAACGTCAAGTGCTCTAATTTCCTTAATAATCTTTTGCTGTTTTGGTTCCAGCACATCAAAGTCTTTCTCATGGTGAGGAGACCAAGAATGGATACAGTACTCCAGATGCAGTGTCAGAAATGTCAAAGGGAGACAGACAATCAATCACCTCTCTGGACCTGCTGGCAAGACTCCTCCTAACACAGCCCAAGGTGCTGCTGCCCTTCTTTGCTGCAAGGGCACTCTGCTGCCTCATATTGATTTGCTGACTGCCAGGACTCCTCTTTTCTACCAAACAGCTTTCTGCTATGTCTAGCCAGTACTGGGTTTTTTTGGTTATTATGGTCATGATGCAGGACTCAGTGTTTACCATTTTAGTACTTTATCAAATTTCTGATGTCATATCATGTCATCTGCTTAAGTCCTTTTATGCAGCAGCCCAACCCTCAAGACCCTTTTTTCCAATTTGGCATCATCCACCATCCCGTAGAGGGGGCGTTCCACCTAGACAGCAAGGATTTTTTTCCCCAGTTCATTTCCAAATGCACTCTTAAAGTTGTGACCATTTCTTTGATCCAAGCCCCGTTGCACTATACCTCCAGCCTTGTCGTGCAGCTTTCCCAAGACAGCTGTCAGTCACTCAGAGGCTGCAGTTGCAATGAGTCACTGTCGGGAGCTCGGCTCCATTTCCTCACGTGGGCAGACAGTGCTACTTCAGCTCGTCCAGTGTGTCTTGTCTGGTTCTATCATGGGGTAGCTTTACCTTTAAGGCAGCTGAGGAAAGAGGGGAAGTTGAAGCTGCTAGTGGCTGATGGGAGTTCTTCCTCCTGACCAATTATCAGTCATTTC
>NC_031769.1:72978125-73015564 GCF_001522545.3 Parus major | reverse complement strand
CTTGTCCCAGATTTCTGAGGGTAAGAAAACACCCTCATTAACAGGCACTCCTATCAGTCCTGCTGCCACTGGAAACAGACTTGCACCAATTTTTTGACAGAAGTTTGGATTTCGGCAGAATAGCAACATGCTACTAGTGCATTGAGCATAGCAACATCTCCTTGGAATTGGTATGAGTACAATGGGTTTTGAATCTCACTCCTGCAGACTATTGTCGGTATAACCCTAATGAGTACCTCTCCCAGGGAAAATGAAAGCCTTGTCCCTTAGATGGGCAGAAAGGAGAAAGATTTATCAATTGTCATTCTGCTCCAAAATTCATATTTATTTCATATACCTTTCTTCTTCTGATTGCAAAATTCAGTTTTGTCTGGTCTTTTGAGATCATAAGATCAATTCTGACTACAGTGGCCAGGAATGAATGATCTAAATCCTTTAAACCACATTGATTTAATCACAGTAAAAAAAGCCAAATGATTCCCAACCCTTGAGAGGAGTCCTAGGGTAAGTAAAGTAGGAATCTAGGGATGACATGTATCCACAGTCCTGCTGCAAACAGTAGATAACATTTTGTTGCTGCTGACACTTTCAAGTAACAGATTAGCTCCAAGTAGTTCAGACTTCCCTTCCTTAGCTTGCTTTCTGCCTTCATTAATTATTTCCCCAGAAACTTTTTAGACTGCTTACTAAAAGCTGACTGCTACAGCTTTCATGTAGCTTTTCCTGATATGTGATGGAACACTCAATGGCTTCTAAAAGCCATGAAAAAGGTGCTCATTTGGAACTGAGGAAGTGGAGGAAAGAGAGAGAGACAGTGGAAAAGTGGGATGATATGCTGGTTATTCTGTCATTTCTTTATGGACTAGATCTGGAGAGTAATTTTGACTCTGTAGTCACATTCTGAAATAGAAACTTTTCCACTGGACTAGATGAGAATATTCTTTAAATGTTGGGATACCTGTTTTTATGAAATGATTTATGCATTAGATTGCCTTATACAATGTAAAGTTTATGAAAAGAGTCCATTAAGAGACCTGTGAAGGTGTAAGTGAGGATTTTTAAGCATGTAATAAGAATGTGATTCATCTGTGTGAGAGAAATAAAAGAGAATGGACTATGGGACTGGCACAACCTTTATTTCTCTTCTGGTGAAAATGATGCCTTCTTTGAAGGTAGTGCAGTATTTTTTTCCTGTAAAAAAATAAATATTTTTCTTTTGTTCAGTTTCCTTGCCAGTAAGCAAAAGAAAATGTCTTTTAGCCACAGAGTTGTTTGAGGAATTCTATACTTCTATGTTTTTTTATTTTTTCCCCACTGGAGAAAAGAAAAAAAAACTTTGTTGGCATATGTACATTTGTGATGGACATCTATGACAATATTTTAAGGAAAATTTGAGGGGAAATCTGTAAAATCTTTCCGTGATTCATCTTTTTTTCCTCCCCAATGTGGTTATTTTCACAAGGATTCTGACATTTTAGAAAAAAATCGCTGCTTACACAAAGGGCATAAACAATCCCATTTTTTAACAAGAACCTCATGTTGTGGTCTTTTCTTATGAAGCCAATTAACAGTGGCAAGTACAATTGAAACTTCCAATAACAAAAAACACCTCCACTAGGAAGAGCTTGAGATGGACCGCAAGATGGTCTCCCCTCAGTCTCCTCCAGGCTTTTTTTCTCTCCATTTGAGCAGACCAAATGACTTCAGCTGCTCCTCAAACAGCTTCCCCTCCAGCCCCATCACCATCTTTGTTGTTCCCCTTTGGGTGTTCTCTACAGCTCAGTGTCTTTCTTACACTGCAGCACCCAAAACTGTCCCCAGCACTGGAGGTGAGGTTATCCCAGCTCAGAGCAGAGCAGGACAATCCCCTCCCTTGCCTGGCTGGCCATGCTGTGCCTGATGCCCCCCAGGACAGGGTTGTTCCTCCTGGCTGCCAGGGCACTGCTGGATCGTGTTCAGCTTGCCATGGACCAGAACCTCCAGCAGCACTGCTCTCCAGTATCTCATTCCCCAGTCTATACACACATCCAGGTTTGCCCTGTGCTGGGGCAGAATCCAGCACTTTGTTAAACTTCAAACAATGAATGCTTGCCCATCTCTCTAATTTGGCCTAATGATGAAGGTGCTAAAAGTTCTTTATTCTTCATAATATTCTTTATTCAAAATATAACTTCTTTATTTTGTATTAATAAAAGTTTTTTTTATTTATAGAGAAGAAAGATTCCAAACAAACATGAACCTATTTTTTTTTTTTAATATTGCAAAGCTCACATCTGGTTGTGGCAAAATCTAAAGAATTTAAGTTAGAAATATTATATAAATATTAAATTCATATTTGTATTGCAATTGTGGTATAGGTAGACATAATGACTATGCCCATCTCCACTCAGTCAGAAATTCCCTGGCTGATCAAAGAAGCCTCTGGCCAGTTTCTGCTGAGATTATCCCATTGATTAATTTGAGACAAGGGGATTTACTCAGCTGTACTACAGAGCATTTCACTAATTTCTGGAAGAGCTGGAAATAGCTGCAAGAGGTAGAAAATTCAAGGAATCCAGGTGATTATTTCTGTTGTGAACTTGGTCAGCTCTCAGTGACTATCCATGTGCTTCCATGTATTGATTAACATCTGAGATGACAAATCTGGTTGCTCCAGAAACTTTCTGAGGCAGTTCTTACTGCAGAATAGATTTAAGTTTAGCTGGCTAAAGCAATTCTAAATAAGTTTTAGAAATTACTCCTGCAGATGCAGAGTTGGTCACCTAGGATGGTCATTTGAACGTACTTAAGGCATGAGGTGTTTTGTACACATTCTATCAATAGTAATAGAACATGCATGGTCCCATTGGACCATGGGACAGAAAACTGAATGTAAGAATTCAGCAAAGATGTGTTTTGGGAAGGTTTTCCAGGTCACCCAGGTGAAGACCTGACTGCAAATTTCCTTACAATGGAACCTTCTGCCACCACTCAGACAGGAAATGGTCACAAATCAAGATTTGGGAGATCTGATTCACCATATAAGCATGGTCTTGTTTAAAAGATCTCAGCAAGTAAGGAGTTTCAAACAGCCTCTTATTGACAATCTGTAGAGCATGATCCTGTAAAGTGACAGCAAGAGCAGTTGCTCCCTGAGAAAAAGGAAGAAAGGAGCTCAAGGTGACAGCAAGACAGAGAGAAGCAGGAGCCTCATCAGGAGCAGCCCCACCCCATAGCACATGGATGAGATAAAAAGGGCACATTGATGCTGGTAGTCAGGTTCAGGCAAGTCCCCAGAATGCCAGGAAAATCATTATCAGGGACCAATACAGACATTCTCAATTTAAACAAAAAAAAATAGTCTCTGATGCTAGTGGAGAGATTTCTTTAGATAGAGTTTCAGAGACCTTCTTAAACTTAAAAGGGACTAGAAAAGCCATTTTTCAAAAAAAACCAAAACCCCTAAGTCTAGCATCCCTACATGAAACATGATCATTCCACTTCAGTTTACATTATGTTATAATGTGGATTTTTAAAAAATATTATATGTATTGTATTTAAATATTGTTTATGCATTATACAATACTTTCCTATTTCAAGGTAAGTGGTAGAAAAGGTAAAAATCTAACAGTGCTCTAAAGACACAGTACAGAAAAGGTAGAGTAGTAGTAAGAGAGAAACAAATGTTGATATTGTACAAACTGCTTCTCTAAGCTTTTTCATGTTTTGGTACTCTGCCATTGACTATTCAAAACTGTAAAAAATAACTTACTTTACTTTTCAATACCCATTTTGTAATTGAATCCAAGGCTGCTTCTCCTCTAAATAGTGAATGTAAAAAATTATTTTTGGAATTTCCTTCCTTCCTTCCTTCCTTGGCCACCATGCTCCACATATATGTATTAATATTTAACAGGTTTGTGTATTTAATACAATGATTTATAACTAATTTGCTTGGCATATTTTTTATCACTACCACTGGAAGGTTAATTAGGTTGACAAAGGAGATTAAATTAAACCAATATAGCAATGAAATCACATCTCTCTGATTTCAAAAATCTCTGGGGATACTATGTTCTTCCAGTATTTTGTCTTTGCCATTATAGCCATACCTGTAACTACTCAGAAGTACTTAATAAGCACTGCACTTTTCTTGGGTCTGCTTCTCACATCTTTTACTGCAGACGAACCTCAGCAATTGCAACAGTGAGGAGCAGCCTTCTGTCCTTGGTAAACTTCAGAGTGGGCGATTATAACCACTGATTGCCCAGTTTAGTGCCAGGGAATAAAAAGCAAAACTCCAGAACTGCTGTTAGTAGTTAGTAAGTCAAATATTGTCATTTTGTTCATAGAACTTAACACATTTCTCCCAAAGAAATAGAAAATATCAACAGAGTAAATTTTTCAACATTTCTTTTTTAGATGCTCTAGATTTCTCTCAACATTTTGCCAAGGGAAGTCACAGCAAGCTTAACATGAAGGTGACCTCAGACACTTATTACAGTTAAGAGCCCGAGAATACTTTTTAGATGCTGAGTGGTTTTTGAAGTCTAACTGAAAACATTGCTTATTCCACCGGGAGAATTTACCTCAGGTTTAAATTACTTTTCAGTTTGGGTTTCTCATGTCATTTTTGCTACTTGTAACTTTATCTGGCATCTTATTTTAAAACAAAAATGGAATAAAGCAGCTTACAAAGTTAAAAATCACATCGCCTTTTATGCCCTTCCTTGTGTATTTTCTTCCTAATTTAATATGCAGTTTTTCAGAAACCACAATATTATTATTAAACAGGCCTGTTTTAGAGCTCACAGTGCAGGTGGGGAAATACGGCGTGGGCTTAGACTTTTAGTGCTCTTTGAGGATAACCAAAGGAACACCACTGTGTCAGCATGAGTTAATTTTGTGATATTAGATGTAATGCAAATGGGGTGTGTTGGAAAGGAGATAGAACAATCAGCAAAGTTTGTTCTCAGTACCACATTATGCTTGAGGTTCTTGACAGATTGATTAGTATTTACCGAGGAACAGATTATTATTTTCAGAATATTTGAAGTAGGTTTAAGGCACCCTGAGAACTTACAGTGAGAAAATTTAGTTGTCTGAAGTTCATTTGTTAGTACCAGATCCACGTGTAAAGCTGGGACACATTTTTCTATATAACTCTTGCTATGATGGCTTAGACTAAGGGGGAAAAAAAGAGTGTATTTGTTTTATTTAAATTATATTTGAAACATACTCTCAAATTTGACACTTGAGTCAGAAAATTAAGCCACAGTTTTAATCTTTTCTTCTAATATGAATATTCTATTGTAAATACTGGTAGGTGCTTTTATTGGGCATTAGCAAAAAAAGTATATTGGTTTAAGTTTCTGTGAAAGAAAAATAATTATCAAAGGGGAAAATCAATAAATTACAATTCTTAGACATAATTTATCTGGAAGTTAGTAGTACTATTTTTTTCAATTTTTAAAAAAATAGAGATAACATGAAGTAGCTTTTCAAAGAGGATACCCAGTCCACTGACATTTAATGACTTTAAAACTAGATTTATTTTTCTTAAGTTTTTTTTCATTTCTTTTAATTCTGTTTTGATGTAGCCTGTCACAAAAGCAGATGTTGAGTTTTGTCTTTTCTAGCATGTGCAAAATCATATTTTAGGAGTGCAGTGAGTATGCCATAGCAATTTTGAGTCTGTTCTGTCAGGTACAAACTTCTTGATTTGGTCCTTTTACAAAATTTCCAGCTTAGTAAGGTCTAGATGTTTTAAATCTTGTACAAATTGATGAGAAAATATCCCCACATTTTCAGCTAATACTAATCCCTTAGGGTTCTTCACATTTTTTAATTTTATTGTTCCATAAGCGTTTGAATTTTTTTCAACCTCTCTCTAAGTTTTTATTGACATTTAGGGCAAATTGTGATGATAGAAAGAAGTGATGCTACATACAGTCTTAAACTTTTTAAATAAATGTTCTTGTGTGCCCCTATTCATTCACTGGGAATTATGTCTTGGTGCTGTAGCATGAAAACTGCACAGCCTATATGACATAGAAGGCTGCAGGTTGCACAGATGTTGTGCTCTGAATACAGTACTCCAGAAGCTTGAGAGAGATCAGGACAGCAAAAGAAGTTGTCTCAATTGTGAGATAGATGGTGCTGGGTTACTTCATGTTGGGAACATTGTACAACACCACCATCTCCAATGGAAATTAAGAAAAACAAGTGAAAAATAAAAATAAGTGAAACAAGTGAACAAGTGAAGAATAAAAAAATGAAAAAATATTAAAATACTAGTTATTCCTAAAGAATTAAATACTTAATTCTTAACCTATAAAAGATGAAATATTTACTGAAAAAAAGTGACTGCAGATTGGAAAATAAACCTATGTTATCCATGGAACCATGTTATCCATGAACATTTCTGTACTTGCAGCTCTTAAACAAGGCAGAATGATAGAATGAAGTTTCACTTCTGCCTGCTATTCTCACTCTGTACACAACACTATAAGGCAAAGTTCTGCTGATATATATCTAGTGCTTTAAAACACAAATTCAAAGTACTTCTGTGTTCTCTTTTTAAAATTTATCACTTAAAGAAATATTTATATTTGAGATCAAAGGTCTGAATTATATTCTTGAGATTTCACTGAAAGGAATAAGTCATGTTTCCTTTCCCCATAAACTGGCACCACTCATCTTAAAATCCAAACTAATAAGCAGGAAGTTGATAAAAATAGTAGGAAATTAATAAAGATGAGTTTGAAGGCAATCAGACTAAATTAAAGCAGAACACTATGCAAAGAGTAGGCTAATAATCACCCTTTGTGTTTTAGTGGAACAAATCTGAAATAAAAACATTAAGAAATATCCTAATTAAAAGTTGTCTTGACTGGGAAACGTTTTTTCACCTGTATATAAGTTCAAAGTAGGTACATAGATAAAATGGATAGTTGATGTATTTTGCACATAAATTGATTATCCAATTCAAAAATCAATGTATGTGGGATGTAAGGATTAAAAGATAGTAATTAAAATAAAATTTAAGTTCTATTACCAGCAAACCCTTTCTTATTTCATTATTTAAGGTATATATGATCAGCATACTTTACAATCCTTTACTTTCAAGTGCAAGTAACTCTTTTTTTTTTTAATATGAAACAGTTTGTCATGACAGAAGTGCTTGAGCTGGCTCTCAAAATCTCTGAAATGTGGGATCATGATAAGTTTTCCATTTCATAACAAAACCAAAGAAGAAAGTTAGAGGTTTACTCTGATTATCTGTTTAATTTTATGCTAAGCAGATATAGCCAATGCTGTGTTAATCTTTCCTTCTTGCATCAAAAAGCACCACTATTGTTGAACTCACAGAGGAAAGTTTTTCTTGCCTCATTATGCATTTTTTAGTCACGTGATCCACCAGTTTCAGGGTTTGAAGGACACAGACTTGTCATTAAATATAATTTAATATGAAACATGTTTTTTGCTTTTTGCATTAAAGCATGATTATTCAATGCAAAGTTGTATTAAGACCATACTAACAAGCTGAAGTCTACAAAGAATTATATTTAAATTGCAATCTCCTTAATACAGAACTGGATATATTTGTTAATCTTTTAAGCTCTTTGTTAGAGTCAGCATCAGTGTTTATTTCTAAAAGAAACCTCCTGAGAAGTGCTTTGTATTCAATAACCTGCTTATATAAAATGCAGTTACGGACAAGTTCTGAGACTTTAACTTTCCTTAAACTGGCTTCTTCAGTGTGTCTGCCAGTTAGTCTTAGGAAGTCTCTTCTGTCACTCCCAAATATTTCAGAAACATTTACTTAATTTTTCCAAGTCTGATAGATGATTGCCTGAAAAAGTTAGGTTTGTACTAGTTTCATGCAAAACTGAAGCTGAGTGGAGGTAGGACTGCCCTACTAGCTTGCTAATTGTAGGGAAGATTGGGAATTTATTTTCTTATTGTATAAAAACCTGTAATTTCCTTTGTATTAATAATATTGACACTGAGACTTGTCTTAATACAAATACACTTGTCTGAATTAGAGATACTGAGCAGAAAAGAAATGTGTAATGGGTACATTGACCATTTGCTAATTCATTAGAGAATTTGCCAAAAAACGTCCAACAAAAAATATCCACTGTACTGTACTTCTGTTCATATACAACTGCAGATAAAAAAAAAAGTCTTGAACTCCAAAGACTTTACTCAGATAACTGTGAACTGCATTCTTATTTTCTCTCATATCTAGGTTTCAAATATCAGTATGCAAAATTGTCTAGTCATTTATGAGTTAATGTAACTCTGATCAGTGTTGATTTGTTTTGCAGTTCCAGCAATCTGGCCATACTCTTACGCTGCAATTTTTCTGCTGAGGAAAGATGGAGTCAAAGGCCTGTTAGCTGATCCTGGAGGGACTGTGTCAGGAAGGAAGGACAATGAACACTATGCCTTCCCATATGTGTTGTGGAAGTATAGAGCAAGCAAGACCTGAAGCATGTTATCCCCAGCACTAGCCATGGACATCTGGCCAGGGCAGTTGGGCCACCTGTATCTGACCCATTTATCATTTGTGTGATTAGTGAAATTAATGATGCTATAACATCTTTCAAAACACTTGTGAGCCTAGGCAGCAAGAACTTGACCTAGATATGCAGGGGGGAAAATACTCTATGCCTGTTCTTCTTTCCCTTTTCCTTCTCTACCTAAAACAGATCAGAAACTGCTCAGTAGTCCTGCCAAATACAAAATGCATAAAGTTTAGTATCGTAATGACATTTTCCTTTTCCCATGTTCTCTGTCTGACTATCTCTCTGTGACTCTAAGCAGTTCTTCAGAGGTAAAAATAATTTTTATATATGTCAAATATTTGTATATATTTTTTTCCAGTTGGTAGTTCTTATTTTGATTGATTTCTGCTAAAACATGGATTGTAATTTCACTTAGTCCTGAATGGTAAGCTCTATTAATTTAATTTACTGCCAGAGGAGGATAATAGAGCTTTATGTAACCTGCAGGAACTACACAATTTATTGCTTTAAAAAACTGAACAGAAATTAAAGAAAATATATGGTTTGCTTCTCTTCCTTCCAAATAACTTGAATGACACAGCATATCTTCCTCACAGAAATGTCTCTCACTTTCACAGATTTTCCTGTAATTTAGAAAAGAGAAAATTGTGCTTTGACATGCTGAGGGCAAACTTTAGATGTCTAAGAACATTTGTGCAGCAAGATACCCTTTGTATGGTGGATTTTTTATTAGCTCAGTGAGATTCAATAGCAATGAAATATCACTGCACTTAAAGGAAAAAAATCTGAAGCCAATTACAAATATTTCTCTGACTCTGTTTTCTGATAAGGGGTAGAAAGAAGGATTCTGGGGGGGAAAAAACCTGTCAGCCTCAATAAAAAACATGGAGCAGAGCCTCTTGGAAGCTGTTCTAGGGCATATAGATTATAGGGACGTGATTAGAGACAGCCAGCATGGCTTCACAAAGGGCAAATCATGCTTCACTAATGTCATGGCATTTACTGATGCTAATGATGGACTGACTCTGCACTGGTGGCTAGGAGAAGAACGACGAATGTCACCTATTGACTGGTATAAGGCCTTTGACATGGGCTCCAACAGCCTATTGAATAAGTTGGCAAGACATAGGTTTGATAGAGAACTGTTAGATCCATAAGGAATTGGCTGGATGGCCATATCCAAAGAGTTGCAGTCAATGGCTCAATGGAGCTCATTTACAAGTAGTGTTTTTCAGGGTCCATATTAGGTATAATACCATCCCAACGTCTTTATTAATGTCAGTGAGATAGAGTGCAAGTTTGGAGGTGACACCAAACTGAGTGGCACATATGGTTTGCTTGAAGGAAGGGGTTCCATCCAGAGGGATCTTGATAGATTTGAGCAATGAACTAATGAGTACCTCATAAAATTTAACAAGTCTTAGAGCAAAGTCTGGCAGCCAAGACAGGAAAATACCTGTTATCAAATGAGGCTGAGGGATGAAGGGATGAAGAGCAGAGCTGTAAAGGCCTACCTTCAGGCAGCTGGTAGATGAAAAATTGGACATGGACTGGCAATGGGTATTTACAACCCAGAAAGCCAAATGTATCCTGGGCTTCATCAAAGGCAGAGTAGCAGCAGGATGGGGAAGAGGATTTTGCCCCTCTGCTCCATTCTGGTGAGACCTGACCTGGGGTGCTGCATTCTGCTCTGGAGTCTCTGAGATAAGAAAGATGTGGTCCTGTTGGAACAAGTCCAGAGGGGAGCCACAGCAATGATAAGAGCAATAGAACTCTCTCCTCTGAAGACAGGCTGAGAGAATTGGAGTCATCCAGCTTGGAGAAGGCTCGTGGAAGACCTTATAGATGCCTTCCAGTACCTAAGCAGAGGGCACAGAAAAGATTGGGAGGGTCTTTTTACAAGGACTTGTAGCAATAAGACAAGGAATAATAGTAATGTTTTATACTGAAAAAGGAGATTTAGATTACATAGAGGAAAGAAATTTTTTACAATGAGAGCCATGATAGAGTGGAAGAGGACGCCCAGAGAAGTTATGGATGCCCTCTCCTTGATAGTGTAAGGACAATTTGGATGGGACTTTGAGTAGTCTGGTCTAGTGGAAGATGTCCCTGTCAATGGGAGCAGGTTTGGAACTAGATGAACTTTGAAGGTTCTTCCCAAGTGAAACCATTCTGTGATTCTGATTTTAGAGCACTTAAGTGTGTAGAGACTGTGGGTAATGAACAATTGAAAAGACAGCTTCCTTGAAACAAGACAAATAGCACCTGACCCAGTTTAAAGAGGTATCCAAGTCCAAGATATGGCAGCAGTGCTGTATCACTTGATATACTATAAGATTATCTCCAGTTATGGTATTATAAAAAATTCTTCATAGGGTCTCCACTCGGTGGAGACACTGGGCTCTCTACTAGATCCAGTGAAATATAACTTTTATTAATATGCCCTATCAGCTAAAAGTGATCATGTGTATGTACGTGTACTGTAAAAACAAGCAAAACAATGAACTTGCTGCTGAGTCAATAATGTCAGAGCAAACAGTAGCTATTGACTCAACAGGGTGATTACACTGCCAAAAATTGATAGCTTAACTACAGTGCAGAAATATGAAGCAGATGCTACTGAATAAAAAGCTGTAAAATTTAATTACTCAAATGGAGACACAGAAGAAAAGTGTAGTCTGTTATGATATGTGGATTACTTTTAAATATTTTGACATTTAAAACAAGGTTTTAGTAGAAACCACTAATACTTAGATATACTTTGTCACAGTTTTTATCATGCTATAGAGAAAGCAGTAGGTTGTTAGATAATAATAGGGCTGTGTATTTTTTTTAATATACTTTTCCCTGTATTCTGCTTTCATAATAGCTGTTTAATGATTTTCAGCAAATTAGGAAAAAAAAAATTGATTTCTAAATCATTATCCTGGATCAGTTAGCTCAGTGTGAAAGTAAATCATGCCTATAGCATTGTCTTCATTAACTGTCCCAGGAAAGAGCAGAATTTTAAAAATGTAACATAAATGCACATTTCCTGTAAATGACTGTACAGGGAATTAAGTGCCTGCAAGATCCATTGTGGTTAGACATTATTCAATATTTTAAATACCTAATTTCCAAGGAACACATTTTTTTTTTCTTTTTTTTTTTGGGGGGGGGTAAAGATGTTGGAGGAGTCTAAACAGTGAGTAAAATTATATATAAGATTTCTGAAGACATAAAGCAGTTATGTTGAAATAAGTTTGCCTCAATTTGATCTGTGTAAAATGTTGATATTATTTTTAAAAATAAATATTTCAAGAAGCAGAAAAGGGTTTAAATCAAATTTATATCTATGAATGTCACAAAAATGTATTTTATTCAGATTTCCAGCTAATACAATGCACTGTGACCTGATTAAGACTATAATATTTTCAAAATAATATTTTTCAAACACAGAGTAATGGTTTTAAATTTAAATCTGGAATTTTTTCCTATAGAAAAAGGATAGTGAGTTATTTTGACAAAGACATAAGATAATTTCTTTCCTTATCTGAAGGAGCGTGATGTCAACTTCATTACAACCAAAATACAGTAAATTTGCAGTACAGTAGAAAGTACATACACACATATGGATGCTAACTCTGAAGCAGGCTGCATAGTGCCTGTGGGATAACAGGCCACATAACTCTCTCAGTCTTGCCTGAGAAAGTGGCCTGGGAAATCATAAAGAGGAATTAAAACAATCCTCAGAGTTAGAGGACAGCCTTGCAGGTGCTGTTTGTCTGTTCCTTGTTTTCTTGCAAGAGAAGGTCGAGGGGTGGTGTCCCCTACTGACCAATGATGGTGATGTGTTAGTTTACTAACCAATAAGAGTTTTCTTTTCTGTACTTTCATGTATCAGTCTATAAAAAAAACCTGAAGTAATAAACCAAGATAAATTCTCCAGTTTGACTCCACGAGAGAGACTGTGTCATTCTTCTCGCCGCTCCCAATAGAGCAACACACACAGACACAAATACAGATGGACTAATTAAAAAAATTCTTATAAAAACTGCCATGGTTTTCTTCCCTTGATTTCAAAGCAAACTGTATTTGTTCCCAGTATTATGGTGGGGTATATGATACCTGATTTCTTAGACATTATCACAGAAGTGACCTCCTTTAGATTGATACCTGATTTCTTAGACATTATCACAGAAGTGACCTCCTTTAGATAGTCCTTAACCACATGATTAGAAATCAAAATGGTGACTGCTTGGAAATGATATGCTCAGCATTACTTTCTTTTGTATAGGAACAGCTGCAATGAAACTAATGAACTCAGAGTGATAAGGCAAGAGGCACATAACATAATAACAAAATTTATATAGCATCTCATATAAACCACATTATGCAAACTCAGGATATCAGATGAAACTTAATACCTCAAAGTTTAATTTTGAATACTCTTATATACAATTTGGCATAGGAAAGAAGTAAATGTAAAACAGAATTTGTGAGATAACAGCTTTAGCACTAGCAGTGAGGAAAATTTTAACTCCTTCAAAACATATTTTACACCATAAATAGAAGTCTCTCATACAAGAAAACACTGAGCTGCCAAATGACTTAATAGTTTTACTCCATGGTAAAAAATCCTATTTAGAGAAATATATTCTTCAGGTAGCAGAAGAACTAGCTCTTTATACCAGCTGCTTAAGTGATGAATATTTGTTGTTTTCAAAAGAAGTAACTTTTAATATTTTATTTTTATGTCAATATTAGAGGAAATCTAACAATGATAATATTTTTTTTATTTTCTGGTGCATATAGCTAACTGTTTCCTTCTTACACAGTCAGAAAATTGAGGAAAACTCTCTTTGCTGCAGTGTCGGGAAGAAATCACAGAGCAGAGTTGGCATTAAAGAATTACATGCTTTTTTATTATTATGTGCTATTTTATTATTATAATGCTGCCTCAACTGTGTTGAGGCAGCAGTATAGACTGTGGCCTTGCATTAATAGAAGGTTGAAACAAATTTCTTCAGAAGAATCTGTCATCCAGTGCAATGTTGCTTAAAATTACACCAAAGAAGAAAAAAAATAAGGAAGGTGTCCTGCTTTTTACTACAAGTTTTTTCCCAGAAAGGGATTGTGAATGAGCAATGAACAATTTTAATGAGAGAAAATTTAATTAGCATTGATTTTTCCCATGCTGTCAAAAGTAGTCTTTACCTGTAGATACCTACAGCTTTTAGAAGTCTATTTACTGGTGTGCTTGGGTGTCACTCTGTCCTGATTTTATGCTCTTCTGGAAACATGGAGAGGATCAAATCACAGAATGTTTTGCATGGCTTCAAAGTGCAAGAAATTATATAAATATTTAGTATTGTAAATATACTGGATATACATAAAGCTAAGGACAATGTCAGTGTTTATACACATTGTATGCTGGAATTCACATGATAGGTTAGAACTGGCAAGTCTCAACATGCAGTTTAAGTACTATTGATAATAATCTCTTGTTATTTTACTGACTCTAGGTATGTTAAAAAATGTGAGTAAGTTAAATTTAGAAAGGAAAATAAGTCTTACCATGCATTAAAAAAGCCTGGATATCAACTACCTAGGATAACAAAAAATACTGCATCGTACTCTCTATTTCACTTCACAGGGAAGAATGATCTAAGTCCTTGGAAGTTATCCTCTAGAAAAGATCTAATCACTTCTGCCATAATTCACAGAAGAGAAGGATTGCACATAGTGACTGGGCCAGACAGCTGACTATCAGTTTTCATAGTGGTCCCTTCTTTTCTCAGATTGCTTACTAGGGCTAATGCACCTTTTTATTTCTAGCAGTTTTGCTTTTATTGTCTCTTCATAGATGCATTATGCATTCTGCATAGATGCAACTGATAAAAGTAATTGAGAGCAGGGGGAAGAAACACTAGTTTAACCTGTAGTTCCTGAATTTTTGTCTGAATCCCAATTCCATTTGTCCTTTCCAAGTGCAAAAGACAAAGTTTTGGAATAACTGCTTTGATCATTAAAAAGGAACAGTGCCTGAAGAATTTATGCTGTTATTGGATCTCTCATAGAAAAGGTAGTAAAGAAAAGATTCATCTCAAGATAGAAAAGGTTAGATGGCATCTTTTTATTGCTTTTTTTGGTAGAAGACAGAATGGACACATATTGTAAGGTTTAATAATATCCAGCCTCTTCCAGATTGCAGGGGAAAAAAAGCACCAGGAAAGCAAAGAAAAACTAGAAGGCATTTGTACTGTTCATTTAACAGAACTCACATTTGTTATTTTCCATCTCATGTCCATGCTAGATAATTGCTGCCAGTTGAGGAACAAGACTGCCCTTTCCTGACTGGTACTGCTATATCTGGGAATGATTTTGGAAGCTAACTGTGACCTCTTCTCTAAATCTCATGCATGGGCAGTCTGAGATATGTCAAGGTATATATTCTATGACGTAGTGTCCTAGGTCACTGTAGAGGATACATTCCATTAGATAATATCATAGCATCTTTGTAGGCATCTCTGAGGCATGTGTGTTCAGAGAGCACTATTTCTTCTCTACAAGTCCTGCATTGAAAATCAATGGACAAATCTTTTCAGTTCCGCTTTACATCCAGAATCTCAACATGACAAATGTAGAAAAGAACAAAAATAATTTTCTCAATGAACAAACTATTTCTTCATCACAAAAAAAAAAAAAGGAAAAAAGATTGCAAAGTAGGACTAAAGTAGTAGTAGTGGTAATAGTTGATTTGCATGACTCAATTATTTAGTTTATGAAAATACTCAGCACAGTCTTTTATACACAGTGTAAAGTGACATACAATTGTTGGTGAACCTCAATGAAATGAAAATGAAAAGTAAGCTTATGTGCTCATTATTATTATTTATATATATAATATTTATTATATTATGTGAATTTATATATAGATTATATAACATTAATAAAAATTAATAACTTTACATTCATCTTTGATTTCAATATATTTGAAACATTATCTGTTCCTTATGCTTAGACTAAAAAGCATTGACTTGTGATAATTTGGATAAGACCACAGTCTTGCTGTAAGCACATCACGGATGAAAATAAAAATTGGATTTGTATGTATATCTACTGTTTCATATACATGCAAAATTTCATAAATCTGTGCCATCTAAGCCATGCAGTTCTGCTCCTACTTTACTTCACCTTTTCCCACATGAGCAGGATGCACTTTTTAGCTAGAAATGAACAGTTACCAGCTATTATCCTCAGCATAACACTAATAACAATGCAACTGACTTAAAATAAGTTCAGTTTTTCTGATTTCTCACTTTTCAAGTGTTTATTTGGTTTCATTTTTCTGGTGGGGGTTTTGTGGAGGATATGCAAAAAGAGAAAGTTGACTGCTCTTACTGATGAATTACACTATGTATGTTCACAGTAAAAAATAAATTGTCCGACAGACTGCTTTCTCATTGTTCTAATAATGTTTTGACACATGAAACAGTAAATCATGTTTGGGTGTTTAATTTTTTATTTGGATTTGTTTTCACAGTTGGCAGCTTTTCTTAACATTTTTATTTAATTTTAGTGACATAGAAAATAATGCAACTGCTTAGAGCCAGACTATGTGATAAAGCTTACCATGTGGGAAACAGATCTTGCACAGTACATGTCTCATCTTGTCAAGCCAAATAGGCAGTTTCCTTATTAATGGTATTCATTTGTACATTAAAGTTTTACCACAGGCATTTTGTTATCAAGAATTGCCACTTAAAAGAATTATGGCTTAAATAATGGAATATATGGGTTAGATTTTTAGCAAATGTGAAAGACACACAGCTACGCTGTGAAGACATTTGACATTTGGATCTCGGTTGTCTTCTAAGCAGCTAAAGGCAGGATTAGCCTTTGATCCCTCATGAATGTAACAAGATGGAATGCGAGCATTTTTAAATCTTGTTTCCATTTATCCTTCAAATCTCTGTGGGATATGTAGGTCAGAACCAATATAATACCAACTACAAGTCAAGTTGCCTCATTCCGTGATCATTCTGTGCATTCTGTGGTACCAGCAAGATAGAACTTGTCAAAATCTTTTCATTTGATGATATAAAGACTTGCTGCGTACAGCTGGGATTCACATGTTAAATATAGGAATCTGTTAAATATACCCAGGCTTAAGATAGCAAACAGCATTATGACATATTGTTTCTGCTGTAACAAATCTATAGTTGTGAAGCTTTGCCAGTGCTTAGTGCTCGAGACTTGATTTCATACTACTGTAGTATAAGCTGGTCTTCTATGTAGTTGTATTAATTGAAGTACAGTTTGCTTAAACCCATGGTCCTACCATTCCTCTTTATGCTATGTGTCCTTCACCTGCTCTGAACAGGTGGAATTTTCTCCAACAGATGATATGGGTTTTTTTGTGACAATGTGGCCTGAATTATTCTGATAACGGTCACTGTTCAAGGAAAAACAAGTAATTTTCTTATTATGTTTATTTCTCCACCAAAGTTCTGTGCAATGGTGATTTATTCAGATCACTTTGGAATATCCTGTATAGTCCATTTCCTTGTTTCTATGTAAGACAAATTACGTAAGACAAAAATTCTCATCTTTCATGATGTGTTTCATGTATAAATTTCTATAAATCAAATCCTATACAAATTAACTTAGTGCAAGAAGGGAATATGTTTAAAAGAGACAATTTTCTCATGAGATTGAGATAATCAACAGAGATGATTATTCATGATTGACATTACTACCTCATTTCCAAGGAAAAAAACCAAAACAAAAACCAATTTAGAAGATAGAGGGTTCACAATTCTGTCATTTTTTACCTGAAATTAAATGTAAAACATCATAGACCTCAGATATAAAGTGGGTGAAATTCTAGCAAGAATATTCTAAAACGTTTTTAAACCTCCCATATCCTTATTTCCTGGTGGATACCTGGCAAGCATTGCCTTTTAACTGGGGATTATAAGAATATCTCAGCAACCTTAAAGTATTGAAGTCTGTAATAAAAGTCAGATACAAATTCTACTGTTTCCTGTTCTTTTGTTTTTTACCTCTCGGACAAAAACATGAAATAACTTCCAAGTGTGTCCTGTGCTTACATTTGTTATTTTTAAGTCAAGGCACTGTGCCCCTCTAACCTATACATTCACACAAGCACATTCTTTTAAGCTAAGGAACCACTAGTGTTTTTGTTTCTTATAATCCAGTACAATTTCCCCACCTAAATGCAAACCTTTAAAGGCAACATTACTCAGAACTTTATTTATGTTAGGGGATCTGCTGAGGCTAAGCACAAAGTCTCCACCAAAAAACTCTTACACAAGCTTAAGGGAACTGAACTAGCTCTTTGTACAGAGGTGTATTTTTAAAGAAGAATGGGTCTGTATACAGCCACAGTCAGCTAGAGATGTTCTGCTCTGCACAACCATTGTTTCAATTTTTAGAGAAAGACTCCCACTTTTAAGGGAATCACATAATTACCTTCTGCTAGCTTATAGCTGTCCCCTGTTGAATATGACATTGTGGGAGTCTGAATATGATCTGCCTCCCTCAGAAGGAATTAATTTTTGCTTAGTAAAAAAGACCTTTGAGCTATTAATCAGCACAAATGGGTTGAAGTTAGGAAGAAGAAATGGCCTTGTGGGCAGGGAAACATCTGTACAAAATTGATTTTCTTTTGTTTTCTTCCAGAGTTGTTGGAAATTTTCTGAAGCTGTGAAAAAGCAGCCTTGAGTTTACCTCCAAGAAACTGAACTGGAGAATTCCAAGGACATAAGTCACTGGTGCTCAGAAGTGAAACTGCAGTTTCTTGTGGGGTGGGAATTGTATAATATATTATATATACATAGTACATGATATTGTGTCATTAACTTGGGAAGCAGCTTTTGATCCACACAAACCTGTGACTCAGTCCTGCAGAGACTACTCATCTCAGACAGTTCCATCTGTGACCACCAGTAAAAAAAAGCTATATGGAAAAGTGCAAAGAATTCCTGAGGGAAATAGTCTCATAACTTATTTATTACCCACTAATCTCTAAGCACATTGACTTAACATCTCAAAACATATTGACTTAACAGGAGCATTAGCACATCTGTGGAGTTCATATTTTTGAGCTATTTTTAGCATATATGGCATTTTCTAACTACATTTTAAAGCAAAAACAACCTTCCCCTCCTCCTGCCTTTACATGTCTGCCACCTTCTGAAGTGAAAAGGAAGTAAAATTAGCATCTTGAGCAATAATCAGGTTCATCTGCACCTTTATCTAGTCTTGATGTTCTGAGTATGAAGAAATTGCATGAAAATCAGTATATCTGACTTGGATTGGTGCCACAATGAGAGAAATCAGCAACTGACTATCATATCTACAAGGACTTGACACTGTCTACATAAAATGCAGTGTGAGAGTCATAGCCATCTGATCATTTGTGACTCAACTGCAGACACTATGTGCATTGGAGAATGTCTCTCCTGCAGCTCATATCTCCACACTATTTTTCCCACTTGTTTTCAATTATACTGGTGTGCCTTGTTCATTCTACCTACTGTCCCTGAATCTCCAGTACAACTGAAATAACACATAAATAGAAGAAGCATTTTAAATTTCTATAAGAAACACAGTTCATTATCCCAACACCCCATCTCTAAAAATCACTTCATTGTAAGGATATTTATTCCACAACTACACTGATGATTCCTCAACACAATTTCTCAGTTTATCATGAAGAAATGAATAGTTTCATAGAAAAAATAAAAGAAGACTTTATAACTACAAATCACCATCGAATTTTTGTGGGAAGTTAAACTTCTTAGAGAAGAAAATTATGCTTTTTTAAGTTAGAGAATTTAGAGGATACAGCTTTGATTCAAGTATAATCAGTATGAAGAGGTTGTTTTCAGCATCACAACATTTCTAAGAATTTTATAAGCATGATGATAAAGTTGATTATAAAGCATCAATTTCCACTGAAAGGAATGATGCTCCAATTAGTCCATGCCATTTTGCATCATACTAAGCTTTCAAGTGCATCAAACCTTTGTGGCAGGGCTAAAACTTATCAGTGTATTAAGTGCCCTTTAGAGTTCATGATGCTTCTGCTCCCCCCAGCAGCAACGCTGAATTATGTTGCCTTAAAGCATTCATAGGACCTTATGGATGCACAGATTGGGAAGAAAAAACTCCATCAGCTTGTTCACAATATTATGCACCATCCTTTTTGACAGATGAGACTACAGATACTTTTTAAAGCCTTTTAAAATTTTAATAGATTCACTGTTTATTTTAAATGGAACGTGGATGGCTTCTTTTGCATTTTATTAACTTGTTGTGAAGAAGCGATTTGCTGTTAAGAGATGATATAATCTGTAGGAAATAATAATCATTTAGCAACTGTTCCTTGAACAAAAGTAACAGCATGTTTTCTCTTAAGAAAAATAACCATGCAGGAGCTTGAGAATAATGTGATTTGTGATAAAAGGCAGATAGTGCTTTTGCATCAAACTAAGCTAAGGATACTTGTAGAAAAGCTTGAGACCTGTAGAAGTCTCAAGGAAGAAAAGTATGAGTTTTCTGTAACACATAATATTCTGAAGTTGTTTATTGAGATCATAAATTTAAGAAGAAAATGAACTAGTTTTTCCTCCCTCTGTGAAAGGGATAGAATTCTAAACCCAACCTACAAAGGTCTCTTGAGAGCTATCTTCACAGTCTAGTAAAACTGCAAAGATCTCCACTGGGAGCCCCACGCTCCCTCACCAGCACGAAATCCATCCACGCCTCATGTCTCAGCTAACAAATGGTAGCTCTGTCTGATGTAACTGATCTGGAAGAAACTTACCTCTAACTTAATGCCAAATGGAGTTCCCTTAATTAGGCCGTTTAGCTTCATTAAGGAGCCAACTCCAATACTTGCACTGCTTGCAAGTATATTTCTGGCTTATCTTTTTTTATTCTTGAAGGGAATGTCTGTCAGCCAAGTACACATCTTTCACTAAATATCTTTGGATCCATGTATTTTCCTCCATGTATTTCCACAAGAAAGGATATACTGAAAGAAGGTCTGACAAACTTCTCTTCCCTGCTTTGCTGTTTAAAACTCCACAGCAAGATCCTTCACCATATAAACAATAAAGCTACATTTTGTGGTGCTCTGTGATCATCAGTGTATTGCAGATTCCTGCAAAATTGAAGAAAATATTTAAAAAAAGTAAACAGATAAGAAAGATAAGAGAGAAAAGGAATTTATCTCTGGGGCATTGATCTCACAGTAGTGAATGGAAAAGGAATGGAAGATGCCTGTGACCTTGTAACATGGAGCTTCCATGCTGTAGAAACAGAAGTTAGAATTGACAGGGATCTGCTCCAAGGAAGCCTGAAGTAGCTGCTGCTCTGAACACCTCTTTCACAGGTCATGGGCTGCAGAGCAAAGGGGAGGCAAGACAACACATTAGCCATGAAGAATACTGGTGAAATTCAGAGCAGATCAGAAATTAATGACGTGCTTTTACAGAATACTAAATGTGGTTCTGTGGAAAAACTACAGGTATTTGAAGTTTCCATGACTACACTGTTAATTAAACACATGGTAAAAACAAAACTTGTGAGGATCGAGCCTGCAGCCCTGAAAAATTCAGATCATATTTTCAAAGACCAGCTGTTTTTCTGTTTAAGATACTTATTTACTTTATTATGGTAATTACTGTTGTCTTCTTCTTTTTTTCTTTTTTTTTTTTTTTCAAGGCAACTGAATCAGTACATTCAAATATGGAATATCTTTCAGTAACAGTTTAATTTGTGGAGTCTCAGAAAAAGAGTTTTCTTAATTGTATGGTGAGTGAAGAGATTGTAATGCTACCCACTCTCTACTTTTCTATTAATATGTTGAATTTTGATATTTCTTTTCTTTTCCTCTGCTCTTTTGAATATACATCCAGAGAGCAATAGAAGACAGCCACTTTGAATAATAGAAAATTTGATCTAATTTGTAAGTAAAGTATCTAGTATGCGTGTACATATATTTAACTATAAAGTGAAAAAAATAATTTTCCTCTCATTCCTGTTATGTAAAACAGAGAGTAGAAAACACCTCTTGATAAAAGTTAAATTAGATTTTCACAATTGTTACAAGTTCTCCTCTTAATACCCTTTTCTTCCAACACAGTTTAAGTTGAACATGTCATGAGAACATTTAATTGAAAATTACTGCGACAGGTTTATTATATTAATTAAAAATCAAACAATTCTAAAAATATACTTAAAGACTTGGTATAAAAGTATAGTTGTATAACTACAACTATAATTTCACATACTACTCCATAGTACCACTTAATATGTTACTAGGCTGGGGTTTTAAAAGTTATCTTTGTAGCTACCTTTGTATGCAATGTTCAAACCAAACCAAACTACATCAGTGTTTTCAGAAATCCCTTCTATTGGAGTGCATAGGAAATAGAAAATATGCAATGCTATATTACTATATATTATATTACTATTAGTAACAGGGATTCCTACAATTTAATTTTTTCATGTCTGTGAAATGTAATTATCTAGTTGAATATATATTTTTTGCTTCTCATTATGCTTTCAGTGGTCTCTGCACCTACAGTGGTATCTCCTACCTCAAGCCTTTAAATTCTTCATAACCTCTTATGAAAGACTACAGTTTTGATGCTCAGGACTCAGACAGATATTTTTTCTTTCTTTTAGTTTGTCAGCTTGGAAAATGAAAGTATATATTTTTAAGCTGTGCTATTTTTCTTTTCTCAAAAATTTACCTTCCCAGGTTGTCTTGGTGTGCTTATTATGCATGTGCATTTTTTCAAAGTTATCTTTAGAACTAACCAAATAGTTCCCTACAAGAAAAATGGTTTTTGGGGGTGGTCTGCTCCAGCTATTGCTCCCTATAGATAACATATAATATGAATACAGCCGTACCAAGTTTAGCTCTGTGCTGTTACACTTCTCCAATACTCTCAGCAGGCATTATAGCCCCTCAAAACCTTCTCACACCAAGTTCCAAGGGACAGAATGCATATCACACAACTCCTAAATGCTATTTAACAAGATGATGCCAGGCTAAAATACTCCAGAAGACTTTCAAGCCCCTACAATAGAAATAGAAAAAAAAAATTAAAAAAATATAATAATTTTTCTAAGGCCACAGGTCTTCCCCATGAGATTAAGAGGAGGAGTGGAATATGCAGTGTGGCAGTGGCCCTTACAAAACCAGGAGGCAATGAGAAGAAGGGTCAGAATTTTATCTAGACTCCAGGGATTTCTTCTTGGATTTCATACTGTACATACACAGCCTGAGAGAATTATTTACAATAATTAGGAAGTAAAACATTCTTTTGACAATCAGATATACATTTTTAAGATGTTTAGAAGGACTGTATTTTTAACAGTGTGGAGTTGTATCTCTCCCAGAGAGAATATCTATTCTATTAGATACATTCAGTTTTTATGTGTTTAGGCTGACCTGAGACAACACACCCCAGCACAATGCAGAATTTTAGTTTCCAAATCATCCAGATGCTTGGGAGCGTGCTGTATCTCTCTTGTAGCACAGGCAACAAGATTTTCCTCCTATGCAATTAAACATATGGTGAGCAAAAAAGGACTAATACACATAAGGCATCTGTTCCTATGAACAATTAGGATGCAGGTAGGGTATGCACATCTATAGATGATTTTTATTATTTCTTGCTGTACTGTTAAGACTACATTTACAAGGATGTATTCTTCACTGTGACTAAATCAATTAAAAACAAAATGGGAGTGTGGTTATTGGCAACTCTGCTTTTTTCCTCTCATGTGTCTCAAGGACATCAGGAGTGAGGACTTCTTGGGGTTTCTGGGTGTAAAATGACAATCTGGCTCGAGTCAGAAGTTCTGTTGAATGAAAGAATCTTAAAATAGGGTAAAGGAAAAAGTCACATGTATATCATTAATATATGCCTTTGTGGACATAAAGTACATACACTTATATATTTACACATTTGTGTATATATACCTTTGTGGGCATAAAGTACATACACATATATTTACACATTTGTGTACATATATCTGTAAGACAGCTAAAAATTTTATCAGTTCCATCAATCCTTCAGCAACCTAAAAGTTTAAATTACCTAACGAATGAGAAAATTCTCATTAAATAAAGACTATAGATGTTATTTTTTCACCCTTCAGTCTCTTCCCCTCTCCTCTGGCAGGATGCACACCCTCCCAGGATCCATCCCCTGGTCCCCACCAGGGGCAGGTGGGTGTAGCTGCTCCAAGGCACCAGCACACTGAAATCTTTTGGTGTCAGGAGGTTCTTCCTCCTCAGCCCTGGGATGGCTCACATTTACTTTTGCACATCCCTTCAGCGTGGCAGGTGCCACTGAGGTCACCACACAGCCCTGGCCCACCCCAGGGGGATGAGTCCCTCCTGCCATGCACTGCCAGTGCCATCAGGCCCTGGTCCTGCAGACCCCTGGGGCCATGAGCATGGAGGCTGTATGGGTGGGCTGTGGGCTGGTAACCCAGGCATGGCTCAGGGGTGCTGAGAACAGCTGCATTTACTCACCAGAGTTGAGGATGAGGAGTGTGTACAGTTTGAGGAAGAATTGATATGTGAATACAGGTTTAAACCTGGTTATGTCTACAACCAAGTACATTAGGCACAAGAATTCATTGCTGTGACTCCTCCAGTAGAAGTTAAAATTTAAATAGCCTATTAGTCACAAAACACTAATGTATTCTTCAGAGAAATAATTTACAGTCTGTCTCTGAGTGGGAACTCTGTGAAAACAGCTATGTTCAGAATTGATTCACTGTTACATTCAGTAAATCTATTTTTAATGGTGCTTGCTTTTCTCCACAAAGATGAGGAGGGAGATATTGGTGGAGGTACAGATGCATAACTCCAAGTGATAAAACTTCAGGAAAGTAACATTTCCTTGGTTTCCATAGTAACTACTCTCAAAAATGCCACCTGACTTGCATTTACACAGCACTCTGCCAAAACTTGCAGTTCCTGGCTGACTGTGTCCCATTACTGCTCCATGCCCACTTCCCACTTCTTTTAATAGTGCCAAGGCAGACTCTTTATTTTCTGTATCAGGGAGCTGAGGCAACAGAGTAACACAGAGAACAGAGCACAGCTGGGTTTTTTTTTCAGTGGAATCGTCCCCTAATCAGCTGCCCCAGCTCTTGTGAGCAGGAGCAAGGCAGCAGAGTGTGACTTCCAGCCAGGACAGGAAGGCCAGGAAGACTTAAATGCAAGACAAGCGATGGCTAAACCTATTAACCTTCCTGCACTAATGATCATGTCCTCTTAGATGCCATACTGGTTCTAGAACATCAAGAGTCCGTCCAGAAGTTTATACACTGTCAGCAAACTGAAGCAGAATATGGAAAACATTTTGAGAGTGAAAAAGTGAGCGAGAGAGAGAGAGAGAGAATTATTAAAAGTAAATGTAGGAATACTAGAAAAAGATAAATTCCCATATTCCTAAACTTGCTATATGGCAAATGTCTGTTGATTTAAATATGATCCCTCTGAAGTGATTATAGAATATTTATTACACTAGCTGAACATCAAGGTCTTAATGTTTTAGCTTATATACTATCCCATGTTATGTGTTATAATCAAAGTAGAGAGTGTAGCAACAAAGAGGTCAGGTGATAAAAGTTGTAAAGTACTTTCTTTGTGTTGACAATGAAAAGGAAGAAAACTGCAATCATGTTAGCTTGGTGAACAAAATATTTCCTATTCCAGGACCGAAGTGATTTCAATTTTGAAGTGATATTATTACCAGAAGTCATTTGCAGGATCAAAAAATGTATCCATTGATGTGTACCAAAATAAATGGGCATGCCTGAGCACCCACAACTAGCCTGCAATAGAGATGATAAAGTTAAACAGGGATAATACTCATAAATCTATTTCAAGGTAATGGACAGAAATATCTAGGGACAAAGGATAAACATGGCAAAAAAACCAATCCTTCCTAAAGCATTCTGAGAGGCTGGAAAGACTTACCCCATAATGATTTTAATAAAGGTCAAATAGGTAAGATGATAAAGCTTTGAGAAAAATATATGCAAAGCAATGAGACCTAGATAAGAAAACTACCATTAGATTATGCCTGATGTGAAGGAAGCACAAATTTCCCCATCAAAATAAATACAAGAATTTCACAAGGTTTCATTAAAGTACAAACAGGAGAAAGAAAAATTGCCTTGGAACTACCTGGAAACAAAACAGAAATACAGTGTCCTCTTGTTTTGTTTTGGGTTTTTAATACCTTGGTAAAATTAAAATTTATAACATTTTGAACATCTGCACAATTAACTGTGAAGAAATTTACTTTTCCACTTCAATCACATGGAAGATATTTAGTATGTTGAGCTTAGAGAAGTATAATTATATTTTCCTCTCCACCTTCCACCGCTCCTCCTGAATTCAGCCCCTGCTTTCATTAAAATAACACTGGATAAATATTTGAATAAAAATTAAAATGTACATATTTTCTTTTAAAAGCTCTTTAAAGACAATGTTCTCTCAAGATGACTTTACTCATGAATCTGTAAAGGAATATATTTAAAAAATAAATAACAATAAAACCTTATAACACATTTTTTTCTATTAAGGTCATGTAAATTGTCTGTAAATTCTGGTTTTATTTTTCATGTTATAGAAAAGTGAAACAGAGGATTAAACTAACTTTTAAGCTTGGTGTTATACAGATTTTTGACACTGTATTATTTTGAATAAGCCATAAATGCTTTCATGTGTAGTGCTTTCCTGTTGTTTTGCATTGTTCCCTTTATTATTTGTTTTAATTATATATGCACTAGGAATCCTTAGCGATGCATCACTGCACTTCCAGTCAACTCATGAAATTTTTGATAATTATAGCTTGATAAACATATCAAATCTATCTACCCTTGTTTTTTCCTGTACCTAGCTTAGATATGTATCAGTGAGCAAACACATGGAAAATCAAGATGTTAATGCAGCCTACAGACAGTGGTTTTCTTTTAGAAGTGAAGTCTGAACTACTTTCAGAAAAAAAAACCAACGAAACAAGACAATTATTGACATTGTAAATAACAGTCTTGAGTACAGCAAATTGATTTGATTTGTTATTAGACCTGGATACACAATCCAAGATATGAGAATATGCAACAAACATTCTTCAATGCAAATAAAAGGAAATTGCTAATTTTTTTTTTTCTGGAAACACTTCTTTGAAGAGCTTTTCTTAACAAATCCTCATCAGTGAAAGTGTTACTTCCATCAAGATT
Source organism: Parus major (assembly GCF_001522545.3). Classification (NCBI taxonomy): domain Eukaryota; kingdom Metazoa; phylum Chordata; class Aves; order Passeriformes; family Paridae; genus Parus; species Parus major. The sequence goes on along the minus strand of NC_031769.1, from coordinate 72,988,757 downwards.
TCAAAGTAGGTGTTTGCATTTGGGATCCCTAGTCTTTGTATTGTCACAGCCCAATTTTTATAAAGGTATGCAGCAAAATCTGATGAAATTTTAATAATAAATACATTTAGTAACCTGAAGTAGAAAGTACTTTCCTTATCTCCATCTTTATATTTAAAATCAAATAGAATTAAGTGAAAGGGATGAAACTCTGATTTAAGCAGATTTTTATACCACATTTATCACCAAAGTATCTGATCACATTCTGCTATACAAAACAATAGGATGCACTTCTGTCCTACACAGCTTTCTTTTTAGGGGGTTGGATGATAATTTATGTATTTTTGTTTATGTTACTACATGCTTGCATTAGATAAGAAAACTCATGTGGAGAAGGAAGAAATAGTGTTCATCAAGCCCTTTGGCTTCTAAGGACTCTCTGATCACTACCTGAGAAATTACTTTCTGCTTGATTTCACAGAATAACTGAGGTGGGAAGGAACCTCTGTAGGTTATTTAGTCCAATCCCCTGCTCAAAGCAGAGTCTTCTAGAGCAGGTTGTTTAAGATAATGTCTAATTGGGTTTTGAATATCTTCACCGACAGAGTCTTACCATCTCTCAGGACAACTCACCCCATCATTTCACTACCTTCACAATAAAAAATCAAACAAACAAAAAAAAAAAATAAACAAAGAAAACAACAGAAAAAAAAAAAAGTGTTTTGCTCTTTCAGAAATGGAATTTCTTGGTTTGATTGGTGTTCTTTCCCTTTGTGCATTCAATGGGTACATCTGAGAAGAGTCTGATTGCATCTTCTTCATTCCCCCCAAACAGGTACTTATGCACAATGATAAAAAACCTCTGATACTTCACATCTCCAGGTTAACAGTCTTATCTCTCTGTCTGCCTTTATATGATTGGTGTTCTTATTCCTTCATCACCTTTACCAACTTGTGCTGGACTTTTTCCAGGAAGTCCGCAATTGTTTTTTCACAGGGAAGTCCATGCCTACCTGGTCTGAACACAGAAGTGGATTCTGCACTGAAGTTGTGGTCTCAGCCAGAGCTGACAAGAGTGGAAGGAGCATACTCCTTGACTCCCTGCTAATGCTTTACCTCATGCAGCCCCAAATACTGTAGACTTTCGTTGCCACAGGAATGCACTGCTTGCTGATGGTCAGTTTGTTGTCCAGCAGCACCATCAGGTCTTTTTCTACCAAGCTGCATTCCAGCTTGGTAACCTCCAGCACGTACTGGTGCATGGTGTTATTGCCCAGGATACAGAACTTGGTATTTCCCCTTGCTGAACAACATGAGGGTGCTGTTGACCCATTTCTCCAGCTTTCTGGGTTTTGCTGAAAGGCAGGACATCTGTTCTTTCAATCAGCCTTTCTATTTTTTATCATTTGCAGATTTGTATTTTAGATCCTCATATCATGTTCAGCTGAAATTCTGTGGTGGTTGGTGGCTCAGTGAAAAACAGTATTCTGAAAATATATGAATATATATCTATGAAGCATTTGGTCTAGCTACAAAATGAAATTGTTTTTCATTGGAATGTAACACGGATCTTAAGTGAAATCACATCTGAGTTTTCACAGCATTTTTCCTCCCCAAACATAGAAGGATGGTGAAAATAGAAATATATTAGAATATAATAGAAAATAGAAATGCATCAGAAACATATACTGAAAAAAATAAAAGTGATAAGATGGTGACTAAGATACTTCTCAGTTTGCTGCTAGTAAATTATACTTGTCTCTCTTAAACAATGTTTGCATGCAGAAATAACTTATAATCTAAGAAATCTAGAGAATTTAAAGACAAAAGGTCATACGAGTTCATCCTGTTCTCCATAGTTCAGCCCAAATAACTTATACCAGTTGTTTCCATAGTAAATCTGTAACTTCTGATATACCTATAACATATATATCAACTATCCAGCCATAGTCTAAAGATTTCAAGTGATGGAAATACATCTTAATCATAAGTAAGCTGTGATAAGAATTATTTAGAAATTATTATGACACATAACTATGTTGGTTATGTTTATGATTTCACACTGGTATAAAAGCATACATGCTTATGAGTGGCTCAGTTGCAGCAGGATAGTGGTACTCTAAAAAATGTTGTGTTTGCCCAACAAAAGTAAAAAGCTACAATACATCTGGTTCACTTAGGTAAGTGGAATGTGAGATTTTGAGCAGAGCAGTGTGACTGCCCCAGACAACACAATTACATAGAAAATTACTACAAGATTAAAAACAGCACCTGATTTTCCACTGTCACACAATTTAGAATAGTGATGATTTAGGGAAGAAGATCACGGAGATTAAGCATGCATATAGACAGTGAATATTTGTCTACGTGTTTTTTGCTGTATCACAGAAATGCAGAGTTAGAGGTCATACCATTTTGTTCAGAGTGTGACTGGAGCACAGGGAGACATGGGTGGTGTTTATGTGCTAAAGGCACTGCTAAACTTGCAGGCCTGTAGGAATGACATGGAAAAGATAATGTGTAACTAAACCAGGGGCTTGAATTTGTGAGAAGCAGCTTTCAGAAGGTGACTAAATGCACCACAGATTGCAAAACTCTTTGAGATAAAAGTGCAGTTAGAGACACCAGGATTTTAAAGTTTTGTTTGGCAGAATGGCATTACTGGGGCAGGAACAGGATTGCTAAGCATGCAAGGTTATTATGTGTTCTATTTCCAGTAGTTCTGTGAAGTTTGAAAATTTTACAGTTTCTTTTTTAAAAAAGGAGGAGTTGAGGGGGCGTGGCTGCAGGATAGAGATTAATTTTGTTAAATAATTCTGTGCTAGAAAGTTATAATCTAACTTCTTAATGTAAAATGTGAAATTAGAAAATCATAAAATCCAAAATTATAACATATTTGCTTTAATCCCAATGCACTTTTTAATTTTTTATTGTACTAAGAGGAACTTGATGTACGTTTCTACCTGTTCTTCTTATTAATATATGAAACTTTGTCTGGAGATGCAGTCAGGAATTATAGTCTGCCAAATACAGGTTGCCTGTAAGACAGTGACACTTGGCACAACTGAAGAATTTTCAGCCCAACCCTTTTGGCATTTTCTCTTTTATATGTTATAATGTTGTTAAGTAGCTACATTTTCATAGGTCTTACACGTGTAAGCTACTGCCTTAGACTGAGTTGGAGAAGAGGAATTTGTGGCAATGCTTGGAAATAATATGTTTAATGAGTTTTGAGGGAGGAAATTTGATGTCAAATAGGGAGGTAAGCAGGAGTTCAGGGTATCATTTGGCATGGAGGAGCTCCGTAGAATTTTTGTTCAAAGATGGAAAAAATTGAATTTGATGGTAGGAAGGAATCAAGCAAAAGAGCACTGGAAGAAATAAAATGGAAAAAACACTCTTCCCATTCCCTGAGCGTTATCATGTCATTTATAACCTAAGAATGAAAAAAGGTAACTGTGACTTTTAACAGTAACAATGTAATTCTGACATCGCAAAATAAAAGATTTTAGACTAAATGTCGGCAAGGTATTTTTCACATTTTATAGTGATATAAAATATAGTCCTGGGGAAAAAATAAAAAGATATGCATGTTGCAAATGGGAATGTGTGTCTATGCAGTTTCCAAGTATTCAGTCTATATTTCTGGTTTTTAATCTCCGTAGTTTTTTGATCCCTTCCCTTAGGTTTGCAGAGAAGAGAAGACCGAGCAAGCAGGCCTTTGCTAAATGCTCCAGTGTAAATGAGATAAAGAATTAATTTTCCCTCGTTACTTTTCTGTACCGTACAATACATTTTCTGTTGATTTGGCAGTGCCTTTTGATAAGCTCTAATTGCAAAGAATTTTAGTACAACACTAAAATGTTGATAAGAAGAGACATATGAAGTGATTGCCTAATTATTTTCCTTTTGTTTCATTTGAACACGACTTAATTTTAGAATTGTAACAGTATTTGTTTTCAGGATGTGTTTTTACCGTTTTCTATAAGAACTACTTTACAAAAATGTAACAAATTTATGCTGCAAAATTCATTTATTCAACTAACTCTTTAGCAACCAAACCACATCGACCTCTAATTTTCTTTTATGTTAGTTATATGCAAGTGTTTTCTCTTCTGGTTTCTTAGTGTGTTGATACAATCAATCCAAATGCCTAAGCTGTTAGGTAGTGAGGGATAGGGAACATTGTGCTGCCAGCAGAATAATGCTGACCCTACTCTTTTGTCAGTCTTGATTTACTGGCAACATCTTTAAAGTTGCCACAAGCAAGTGAACTGACAGTGATGCTAAAAGACAGAGAAAGTAGCAGCTTGACCTTTTACTTAATTTCATGAACACACTATACAACTGCATGAATAATGAGGGTTTATTTAGTGATAACTGAAACAGTGAAATAAAAAAAATCCTTCAACAATTTGAATTTGTTGACATTTTAAAAACTTTCTTGGTTAAGAGAATCAATGCCTATTTTAAATCAAACATTGTATCACAAATGCAGGTTCTCATATGCAAAAGAGGAAGTAAATCCTTTTTGCTGAGCAACTACTCCTGCATTAATGAAGATTTCTAAACAGGCAGTGTAGCTCAAATGTATGCAGACTTGTCCTTAACTCATTCTCCAGACATGGTACAGTTGGACTTCTCACTGCTTGAAAGCTCAGCTCAGCATCAACAATATTAGAATATCACATATTGTGTGAACATAGTAACTTTCAGTGTTACAGGTACAGATGAAACTTCATTGTGTCTTGAACTGCTTATTGAGACACACTCAAAGGTAGATTAAGTTGTTTTAGCTCTATGTATATAATGCAATTTTTCTTCAAATGCAACATCTTTGTATCACCATTGAAACAAACAAACAAAAAAAGTAGTTATGGTAGTACAAAGAGAAAAATATTTTTACAGCATCACAGAATCAGTTGGATTGGAAAAGACTTCTGTGATCATTGAGTCCAGTCCTTGAAAAAGCCACCTTGTCAACTAGATCATGGCACTAAATACTACATTTGTTCCTTGAACACCTCCTGGGATGGTGACTGCACCACCTCTCTGGCAATTAAACATCTCAATGTTCAACAAGTGTTTCTGTGAAGAAATTCCTCCTGGTGTCCAGCTGCAACCTCCTCTGGCACAGCTTGAGCATCTCTGGTCCTCTCATCCTGTTGCTGGTGGTCCAGGAGAAGAGATCACTCTCACTTTTCTACAGCCTCTTTTCAGGCAGTTGTAGAGAGCGATACAGTCACCTCTGAGCCTTTTGTTCTCCAGGCTGAGCAGCTCCAGCTCCCTCAGCTGCTCCCCATGGGACTCAGTCTCCAGACCCTTCACCCACTTTGTCCTTTTCATCACTCAATGTCTTTCTCAACCGACAGGACCAGAAATGGATGCAGTGCTCGAGGTGAGGCTTCAGTAGTGTTGAGTACAGGGGGAGAATATTTTAGAATATTAATGCAGGAAAAAATAGTATGGTGTCATTTCAGCTCTTTCTGCTTCAGCTTATGAAATTCTGTTTAATTTTTGGATTGAACTGTATTTTTTCATTATTCTTTCAGAACTGAGAATATTCTTGCATGTTTCATCTTCTCAGCTCTATCAATAAGTTCCTTTGTAATTAACCAAATGTAACATGTCTCTTCCCGATAGCAAAGCTGGAAAGCAAACGTTCTTTTAAAAATAAAATAATAAAAGTCATGCAAATAAACTAAATTAATTAGAGGATAATAAATTAAGAAAAAATCCTCCAAATTTAAATTTTGATGAGGTCCAAGGTGTACATGAAGAGGTATAAGAATGATTCTGCAGAAATATATAATATATAAGGTGAGCAGTCATCAACTATAAGATCCATTTGTAACTGACAATGAAGTGAATTAAAGAATAAAACCACAAAAACTAATTCTGTTTGAAACAGGATAATATTCTATCTCACATCTTAAAATACACCAACCATAATGATGGAACTGAGGGGCGAAAGAACTTGATCCACTGAAGCAAATTAGAATATGTAATGGTTCTTCTCCTTTGTATTCCTTGCTGATACAAACCTTTAGAGCAATTTTTCTGTCTGTAATGCTTGAGCAGAGTTTATTGAGTCCAGAATTCTCCTGTAGTGAGAAGAGGGGAGCCTTTGGGCAAAAGAACTTGGCTTTATTGACCTATTGTGTAAACGTAGCTGCGACAAAATGTCTCCCTTTGGTGCATTCAACTTTCCACTTACAAAATTTTTGCTGATCTTGCTCTTGACATGTCCACCTTTTCTAACTTCTAACTTATTTAATTTCTTGTTTCCTTCTTTTCTCCAGATACTTTCTCATGCATTCTTGCTCTTCTTTCATCTGCTTCCTCTTCAGACACTATTGACCCTACAAGTTACCAATTCTTGCTGCATCTGTATAAACAGTAAATGGAAGACAGCTCTTCTTTTCCTTTAATCCTCCCCCCAAAAATATAAGGAAAATCTTCAGGCTTAGCAATATTACTCCTTGCAAGATAGATTTCTGATAAAGGATTAAATGCAGTATGCACAGAATATGCCTTATAGTCACCTCTAAATAATGAGTAATATGATTTTATGAATTTTACTTATTGAGATATTAATCTGATCACTTTCAAAAGTATAACCTTATTATAAACTTCATCAGATTCAATTACACTGCAGTTCTTTTTCACCAAGACCATTCAAACAGTAACAAGTGTTCAAAAGAATGATTAGGTGAGAAAAGGACTGCTCTTGTATCAGGAAACAAGATGTGGTGGTGTGCTCCTCCACCCCTCTTTCTGCTTAAGGGGAAGTCATGATGATCATGATGGCTGCAGCTGCCTTCAGCTGGACTCTGGGGAGCCAGGTAGCAACACAATAGCTGAGGCTTGTATATCTTGCTCCACAGCTGAGGGCTAGTTGAGCAAGCACCGTCCAAAATATTGCTGGTGTGGAAATGTGCCTGTAAGTCAATCATCTTCTTCCATAAACAGTGAACAGCCCAGCAGGCTGCATGCCAATGTCTCCTCTTGAGTAGGGATGTCTCTTCAGGTTACCCCTTGAGGTTGAGAGAATCCTTATTGTGTCAGATACTCAGGAAGTGACATAAGAATGACAGACTGAAACCTTAATAAAGTGATATAAAGGATTGATTGCATATAGGTAATACCAGACATAAACCATTCACCATTGATATATATCCAAGATATAAACCATTGACCAAATTTGTACTAGGTCTGGAGTCAGATGCACATAAACTCCGCCCTGGGAAGAAGTTTAGAACTCAAGGGTGTCCTTTCTGAACCTCATGGCTCAACAGGAGGATCTCCCTACCAGTATTGTCTGATCTTGTCTTCTAGGCAGTAAACAATCAAGTGTACCTTGCCATTGAATCTTATTAAACCATTAACCAATTTGGCATTGAGCTCTTGTCTTATGTCTATAAAGTATATTGTTCCTTCTCTCTAGTGAATAAAGTACATCACTCTTTCCTTTCAGAAGGGGCTATTATAACTGCTCAAAATTAAGGCTGCGAAAATGATAATGATACGTTGGAAGCAAACAAGGTGGAACTGGGCAGTTTCTTTTACACTGAAAGAAGGGGAAGAACAACTTAATTATAAATAGCACAAGTAATCTTGGTGTTGGACAGGAGACCTTAAAGTAGCAGGACTCTGCTAGAATCATCTAACACCTATTGGATCCTCAAATGTAAGTATCTTTATAATAGAGCTAAAAGACAATACATTACCTGATTGCTTTTGATTGCCATTAATGGGACTCATTCAGCCATAAGACTGTTTCTGTTTTAGGACTATTTTTATTTGCATAAATACAATTCTTTTTTGTGTATATGCCTCTTGCTCTAATAAGAGTTCTATTGATAGAGAGCATATAGTCCTCTGCTAGTGGGAGTTCATTTAATGGCCTCCTTTAGGAGATGAAGGATTAAACTAAACCAGTATAAGAAGTGATAAATTTCAAAGGGCTATCTGTCAACAGGAAAGGAACCAGTGACCATTTTGATCCTAGAAGAACTGCTAGCAGGCAGAGGAAATGTAACCTACCGTTTTAGAGCTTCCTTTTTTTTTTTTTCCTTAAGTTATTTTTAGCAAGTTAAGTGTCTTAGGAAGTTGGAAAAAGAAAGTACCATTATTTGTGCCAGGCAGCTGTGAGAATTGCTACTGGAAAGTGTGCTGGGAGCCAGGCTGTTCCCAGCACAGGCAAGACAGTCCCTGAACTATCCCAGAGCACTTGAGCTTGAGAGTAGGTCAGTGACAGCAGCAGATCCCATCAAGAGTCCAGTGAGTATCAAATGAAGAAGCCACATCCTGGGTCAATCCAGGAAATCCAAACAACAGTTTGGAAACTGGCCAGAGTCAGGCACACCTATGACAGAGTTCAGTCCTCAGGCTGAGCAGAAACGGACTCCTGGGCCCATGGGCAGCACTGAAGGGAGGATGAAGGGGAGAACAGACACAGACAGCAAAGCTTGTTAGTCACCATAGGGCCCTGAGATCTTGTTGGGGAAAAAAAAACAATCAAAAAATCAAAGTTCTTTCCATGCAGAAGTTGCCACTTCTGTTGCAGATTGCCTTAGTACAGTCACTATTGCCTCATTTTTACTTACTCAACACCTTTTTCCATGCAAAAGGAAGGAAGAAACCAGATGAGCTGGGTCATGCACAAGGAACAAATGCATGGACTATGTAATTCTCTTTTATCAGTGCATGAATCAACTTGATTGGTCTTTCCCTTTGCAGAATGAGAGGTTAACTGTCACAAAAAGGGACATACATAGGCAAATTTTCTATGCCTTTTTTCTGAGTGGTGTTTTTTTTATGAAGTAAATATGAAGTTTAGAGAACCTAGTAGCAATGGTAACAAATAAGAAGACTTAGAAAATGCTCTCCTGCAAACCAGAAAGTAATGAACCTTTTACCTCCTCTGGCTAATTCAGAACAGAATGGTCATTAGGCTTGAAATAAGTTGCAAAGTAAATCTTTCACAGAGTTGCATTATAGCTCATTGAGTAATAATTTTAGAGAGATTAATTCAGGCTTGAAAGGTAAGAACTTTTTATTTTGTCATAATACCTATTCTCCTCCAAATAAGTTAGATCTTTTTGGTCTCTGTTGTTACCTTGTCTTATGCTCAGGAAAACTAGAAATCAAGAACTTTCCTCTTTTTTGTCACTTTTGCAGCATAATTTCTTTTAGAAAGACATAAGAGAAGGTACAGAAAGTGGAGAAAGCTGTTCATTACATCCCATTTTCAGTGTAGCAGGTACCAGCCCTCAAAAAGAAGGATCCTCTGAAAGTCTGTCTGCACCTACTCTTAGCTCTCATATTAACAAACTGAATAATTTGAGACCATCAGCATCACTTCACCCCTTGTATTCTTTACCATGTGATTCATACAAACTTTTAATATAAGCATTGGTTGTGACACAGATCTCTGTAAACACCCTTTTTAAAAAATCAACCATTTGCTTGTACTATCCAAATCAAGCTCTGAACTAATTACTTACCCTCTGCAAGATCTTTCCTCTTATGGCTCTTTCCTTATAATAAAACTGATAAATGAACTTGCTAAATTTTTCCTTTAAATCAAAGATTATATCAAATGATCCTACCTCATCCATGTACTCACTGACTGAATTCCCTGGTCTGACCTCATAGCTGATGAGCAGGAGATTCAACTAAAGAACTTCAGGGCTGTCCTGCATAGAAATCATGTGGACTGTTCCTCAAGTTGTCATATTTATACAAGGGTCCACTAATTATATTTTTCTTGCAGTTTCTACTAACTTGCCTCACACATGCATCAGTGTTACTCATTTTGGGTTTTGGAAATGGTCTTTTAGAAGAATTTCCACATTTTGCATTCTCCAGTCATACTTAGATTGCTCTACAGATTAAATATGGTCACCATAGCTAGAAGTTACAGACCACTCCTATTTCTTCCACTAGTTTTTCTTTGAATTTATTAAGAATTCCTTCAAATATGATATCTTTCTTTCATTTTACCTTTTTACCATACCCTGTTTCATATACACTCTGACTTGAGACAAATCATGACAAAAGTTTCAAGATTCAAATTTGAGTTTGCATACTTAATTTAGTACAGATATTTTTGCAATATTCCATCTGCCATCTTGCTTCTCTGTCGCCCTGAAAGCTCAGCTTCTGAGCTTGCTGACATGGTTTTCTAAGGACTTTCCCAGGACAGTAACTGTAAACATAGATATGTGTGCATTCTTTCTGTTACACGTCTTCTGATGGGCATTTCTTATGGCCAGTGCAGTGAGAAAGTGTTATCCTGACAATCCAATCCCTGGCCATGGTCACAAGCCTATAAATCCTGGGAAGGAAAATAAACTCTGCTCTTTTCTGCACCACACCTCGACCTGTGTCCGCGTGATCTATTGATCTTCAGCGGTAACATCTGGTGAACCCCGACGTGTCTTGCACGTGTGTTACAGGGTACTGTCTAGCCTGTGGCAATGGATGGTTTTGGGCTTTCTCTTACGGAGGGCCTGGTTCTGGAGATATGGCATGCGATGTCTGATCAGAGGGGGATTGATGTTTCGTATGCTGACTTCCAGCAATTGTGTGAGTATGGGAGAACTGAGGGGTTTTTCCCTGTGGTTGAAGCGATTTTTTCGCAGTCAG
>NC_031769.1:72944132-72977647 GCF_001522545.3 Parus major | reverse complement strand
GCGGTGGGGGACGGGCCGGGCCCGGGCTCCGCGCCGGCAGCCGCGCACGCTGCCCCCCCCAGCTCCGGATTTGTGTGGCGTGGGGGCGGGTTCTGCGAGTGCTGCGGACACCGGGCCGGGTTCTGCCGACCCCACGCTGCCGCTTTTTCCCCCTGCAAGACCGGGCTGTTCCCTGGCAGTGGAGCAGGACGGTGCCGCGGCTTCTCAGGCTGTGCCTGTACCGGCGCCCCGGTCCTTCCCGGCGCTGAAGGGCTGTGCCGAAATGCTTCCTAACCCCCCCACCTCGGGTTCGCAGGCATCACCCGAGCCTGCGGCTGGAGCCAGCCCTCCCTCGTCGCCTCCTGCGGCGGTGGCAGAGCAAGGGCCTGAGGTGTTTATCACTGGCTCGGGTGGTTTTGCCGCGGGGGAAGAGCCGGTGGCCTTGACTGGCCAGGGGTCCCAGGCTGCTGGAGCCTCTTCGGCTGGCCTGTGGACTTTGTCCTCCTGTAAAATGACTGTGCAGCTGAGTGTATCAGGCATTCCATGTGCTTCCAAATGCTTTAATCCGGTGGGTGAGGGCTTGAGTGCTCTTCTTGTGGCGTTTTTGAATGTCACTGCCCAAGGCACCATTGCTCACCTGGGGGACACTGTTCCTATCCCTGTGGGACCTGGATTTGCTCACCTTGTGCCTTTTGAGTTTTGTGTTTGCAGAGCTGGGATCCAGCTGCGAGGAGATGGTGGCTTCGGGTTCCCTGGACCTCCCTGGGTCTCTGGACTGCTGTTCTGACAGGCAGGGATCATCCTGAACGGGTCTGCACCCTGTCCACCCTTGGTGAGATGCTGTCAGAGATTAGCTTCCGTGGGTTTTGACACTGGCATGGACATCACGATTGTCAAGTTTGCTGATGGACCCGATGCTGACACATTCAACACAAATAGGAACTTGAGACTGACTTTTTGTTCAACATTTTCTGTTGTCTTCTCTCATGATAGACTAGTCACCATCCGTGACTTGATGCAAGGACAATCTGTGATCTGCAGTTTCGACCTATCCCTGGGACATTCCTGTTTTCTGTATCAAGAAGAAGTCTGGGAAATGGGGGTTGCTGTAATACCTCCAGAAAGTTAATGCTATGGTGGAAAGCATGGGGATGATGCAGGCTAGCATGCCTTCACATGCCATGTTTCCTGTTGATTGGCTAGTCCTCATCGTGGATCTGAAGGATTGTTCTTTACAATTTTTACATTTACATACAATTGTTCTTTACATTTTTACAGTTCTTTTACAATTCCTTTGCATCCCGATGACAGACTGAAATTTGCCTTTCTGGTGCCAGCTATCATTAATCCTGAGCCCACACAGAGATATCAATGGAGATTTTGCCATAAGGCGTGCAAAATTTGCCGGCATTTGCCGATGATATGGGGCTCTAGCCCTCTCTGGAGCTGCAAGTGACTCCAGAAACAACCTCCTTGAAATTATTTGAGGGTCAAAAATTATTTTGGGACAAACAGTCCCACATTTGGAGGTGCAATTATCATTTTTGCATTCAGTGCAGACACTGCATGAATGATGTCCAAATATTAATGGACTTTTACATGGTTGTGTCCTTATATGGACTGACCACGACAGAACTGTCTCCCTTGTTTGGTCTATTAAAGGGGGACTCTGATTTTAAAGTCACCTCTGACACTGACCCACTGGCACAGTGGATGCTGGAGGAGGTTCTGTGAGCAGTTTTTGCTCCTCAAGTTTATTACATTAATTTTTCCATTGATGTCGCTGGTTTGTTTTTAGGTTTTTTTTAGAGAGTCATGAGGCTGGATCAGCCCAGTTGATGGAATCACAGACTGCTGTCATAGCATTTCATAAGTTTTCCCAGGCACCTTTCAATTTGGCCATGGATTCTGCTTCTGTGACCAAATTGAGAACCATCCACAAGCAGGTGTTGTTGATGTTGGACATTTTTTTCATTTATTTTTTGGGGTTTTGTTGTTTTTCTGATTTTTTTGTTTTTTGTTTTTTTGTAATAACGAAAGGGTGAGATATCACCCTGAAATTACAGCCTTCTGATTGTATGGAGTATTGTATTTTCATATTATTTATTTTTTGATTGTTTATAATGTTGTTAGTTTCTTTGTTCATTTTTCTTTTTTCATTTCTTTTTGTTAAACCTAAAAGGGTGAGATGTCGCCCTGAAAGCTCAGCTTCTGAGCTTGCTGACATGGTTTTCTAAAGACTTTCCCAGGACAGTAACTGTAAACAGAGATATGTGTACATTCTTTCTGTTACACGTCTTCTGATGGGCATTTCTTATGGCCAGTGCAGTGAGAAAGTGTTATCCTGACCATCCAATCCCTGGCCATGGTCACAAGCCTATAAATCCTGGGAGGAAAAATAAACTCTGCTCTTTCTGCACCATACCTCAACCTGTGTCCGCGTGATCTATTGATCTTCAGCAGTAACACTTCTCCTTAGTTTTTTTAGTTGATTTGGAGGGTTTTTTTGGTGTATTTTTGTCCTCTGTGATGACTTGTTTCTTGGTACCCCTTTGTATTTGATTAATAAATTTTCCCCCTAAAAGCTACCTTTTTTTTTTCCTAGCATATATTCTCTGTGCTAACCACTGTGATTATAGCTCTGAGGAAGGCCTAAACTCCTTTGTTTTTCTGTTACTTGTGCATGTGGTACATATGTTCCCTAGTATCTGGGGTGAAATTTGACATTTTATTGCCATAGAACACTTTTATATTCCTATAATATTCTCTCCAACAAGTTGTGAAGTGCAATTCATAAGAGTTTTTACTAAAACTTCTATGCTTGGCTGCTGTTGGCTTCAAAAGCATAGCAACTGTTTCAGCATTATGAGTCTTTGTGTCCATGTCCAAGGAGCTACAAGCATGTATATGTCTTTTTAATTGCAGTGATTCTTTTTGCTACTCAAAATTAACAGGGTATAATATGATAACCACACCAGGATTTATTCTTCAAACCATATTTTATTGATAATGATGTTTGTTCTGCTAGCAAGCAGCTTAGAATGAAAGAAGGATAGAAAGAAGTTATTAAGGTTTCTTCAATCTTTTAGTTTTTACAGGACTTCTTGGTTAAAGATTTTTTCTCTTCCTGTTACTATAGCTATTTATGATCTTCTTCTAGGCTTCATAGGCTGTTCTATTTCTCTAATTAATTTCCCTTGCATCTTACTTTCTTTTGAACAGGCTGTTGAACAGACTATTAGCATCTGGTGATACACGTTTGCTATGCATGTATGTGGCCAACTGGACTTTAGATTCAGTCAACAGCATTGAGAGAAAAGGTGGTACTTGAGAGACCCAGCTGGAATTTACCACACTCATCTGAGAATATTTTTGCATGTGACTATAAGATTCAACTCCATAGCACTCCTTTTACTAAATATCTCTGCCTTCTCCTTCACTTTCAGGATCAAAATAAGTTTCAGAATGAAGCTATCTGAATTTTATAGGTAGCAAAGAAACAAATACAAGACTAAGAGCAACTAGCCACAATGTCATCCCAGAACCAGAAGAAAAGCCACAATCATTTTTCATGGTAAGCACTGGAATGAAAAAAGAACAAAAGCAAACCCCCAAAATTAACTATATTAACTACAAAAATGGATCTTGATTTTCTAGATGTTTGTAGTAAGGCCATAGTATAATCTGAATTAATGTAATTTCATGAAAATTGAAAAGAGATATGCAGAAATATTCGTTAATGTGAAAAAAGTGCATAGAAAGAACAAAATCGTCTGTCTTGTTCTCTTTTTTTGGCAAGTAGTTACTGGCTTTGATCAATGCTATGAAAAAAATGAGTAAAACCTATTACATTTTTATTCTCTATTTTGTTAAATTGATGAAAATACATATTTCATCTGCTTTACATCTGGTACAATTATGTTTTTATAAGAGCTCCAGGAGTGCTGTCAGATGGCAGAAGTACTTAGTTTTTGGCAATTTAGGACATGGATATTTTCATAGTCTTTTTTTGTAGGACAGATTTTACAGTTCTTTTTATCTTCACATGTTTTATTTCCAGTCTTTGTGGGTTGTAGTTTCAAGCCTGCAATGCTTGAATCAACAGCTAAATTTGACAGAACCCTTCTACATGCATACAGCTTGAAGTGAATGCTTGATCTCTATTCAAAATTAAAACTGAAAATATGTTGACAAACTCCCGTGTATGTTGTAGCAGAAAGCTGTTATGAGGAGTTTTCTATTTGGGAGGCAGCCAGAGGCCATATTTGTGACAGCACTATGCCAGCAAGAGAAATGGGAGTCTGAGCTAGACATTGTCTTCTTTAGGTCATTAAGATTGACCCTCCCAGGGTACTGTGCTGCATTTCTGTAGCAGCTGGTTATCAATCTATGATTCAACAAAATCGGAACTGCTGCTACTGTTATTCATATACCCAGATATGTTTATTAATAATTTTTAGTATCTTAAAACCTGAATTTTCTTCTCTGCAACTCCAACAGTTCTGAAAGAAAACTCTGTTTGTCCAAAGGTAAGATATTTTTCCAAAGAAAGACTGCTCTTGATACTCAAATAGATTGATCTTTGATTATTCCACTTTGATTATATCACTTTGATTGATCTTTGATAATACCACTAAAGGGCCTTTAAGTCAAAACTATTTCCTGGGGCAGGGGTGGAAAATTAGCTTATTTTGAAAGATGTCCTAGGTGACTTACCAGGCACTGTAGGGGGCTGCAGTTCAACAATAATTATATAAAGTCTTTGTTGTAGAGGTTGATAGGCAGTAGCCATCTATAAAGTTTTATGCACTTTTTCTTCTGCATAGTATTATCTGTAAGTACACAACACTGGCTTTACTGGCTTTACTACCACTGTGTTGAATTACATTAATTTTTGGTTTTAATGAGTGCTCTTAACTAAAATTCTTCTTCTGGTTGTCCAAGCATAATGAACTGAATTCAAGTTCATATATTCAAATTGAGCTAAGTGACATAATTAGAAGCATATTCTTCTTTGAGCATGGTCAAATGTGAATTATCTTCCCAAACTCTTTGCTTTGAAGGCCTTTCTAGCCTATATTTTGTAGAACTAAAGACGGCTGTTTTGAGTAGAAGTTTAATTTGACCAATAAATAAATTATTTTGTTTTATTTGACCAATAAATAAATTAAATTAATTGTTGTGGGTTATCAATATAGTTGCAATATCCAAGCATCAAAATAAATTATTTTAAATAACAAATATATGAATGCATGCAATTTTGATTTAAACTAGCAAAAGCCATGTTTGCTCAGAATCATAGGTTTCCACTCAAAAATAAAAGTTTGAAAAAAAATCAAAGCTTTTATTTGAAATCAATTTTGTTGTTTCTTTTGATAATTATAAGAAAAAATGTTTTCTAGAAGCCTATGTTCTATATTGTAACTGTATGTTCTATACCAGATATTAACAAATGTATTTAAAAAACACCCCAACCAAACGCATGACATAATGTCAAAACATTTAAGAATATTACATCCCATAGAAAAATGCAGGAATTAGTTTTTGTTTCTTTCCTATCTTCCAAGTAAAAACTAGATTAAGGTGTTGGGGTTTTGTTTAATTATCACCTTTTTTGTCTGGTGTTTAGATGCCTGTTTGATATCCATTTAAGAGCTTTGATCTGAACCTGAATTATTGGGAAAAAAATGTTTTCTGTTATGTTTTGAACTGTCTGCTCTGGTTGTATACCCATTTCAAATTCTTTTTGCAAAATAGACATAGCATAAATAATTAGTAATTGTCTAAACTTTTTGCTATATAAAACAAATCATAGATCTAAACTTGAGAATGTTCACATTGTGTCTGATTTTTGATTGAGTGAAAAATCTTTTCAAAAAAAGAGACAAAAATTAATTGCTTTAAGGAAGGATGAATACAAGGCTAAGCAAGGGACAAGTCTTCCTTATCCTCATTGTCATTAAGAGAAAATGCAAGCAAAATGTTTTTCAAACTGATTTTCTCTGTCACAAAATCTTGTTATGCAACTTTTTTTTCCAAAATATATAGGTTGTTTTTTTTAGTATCAGAAATAGTTCCAAAAAATTCTCATCTACAGATTTTCTTTTTGGATAAATTCAGTTTATTGAATTTTTTTATTTTTTTATTGTTGAGTTTTTTTTTTTTTTTTATTTTTTTTTTTTTTTTTTTTGTCTCTGGATTTCAATTAATTCCGTCTTTTTCCTAAATCCTTTTGAATATTATAACATCCTTTTGAAGTCTGAATACTTAAAATGGTGACAGTGCCTCCATATTTACTTAATAAAGTGTGTAAATTTCATAAGCTTCTGTTTTAAGATTGTTCTAAGGTCGCAGTATTTTGCCAGCAGTATGAACAACCTGAACTGTCTTGACCAGACCATGTCACTGAGAAGCTGTGTTCAATTATTTATGAACACCTTCACCCTCACCTTTTCAGAGTTACATTTATGTTACTTACAGTGTAGATCTGGTCCATGTGCCTTGTTTCTAGATGGATGACTTCACCTGTAGCTATATTCAAATTAAGCTTTATACATCATATTATCTATTCTGTCTTAATAAAATATTTATGTTAATGACTTTTCTGTGAACTTCAGAAGGAAAGCTGCAAGCATAGCTTGCTGTAACAGCGGCACCATTAATTTAATGATTAATCTTTAGAAAATTAAATTCAAGTGGTTAGAATTCCAGTATTTTCCCTAGGAGATCCTGATAAGAGGTAAAGATTTAACATACCCCTGCCAAGCTATGGGTTTGGATATGGTAGCAGACATCAGACTAACAGTTTTAGGGGGAAAAAAAAAAATCTCAATAACAATACAGTAATAAATACAAGCCAGTAGAATAATTAAGTAATTTCAGCAGTACAATTATCTGTCAAAACTCCCAAGAAATCCAGTAATTCCCTGACACTGGGCTAAAGGTAATGTCCAGGTGTGCAATGGCTTACACAGCCACAGTGGTGAGGCGGGCTGGCAGGAATGAGGGCACAGCGCTGTCTTTGGATCAGTCACTTGCAGCAGTCAGACTCAGGGCATTCTGAATTTCCTTGACTGCTCTCCTTTGCTAGGTTGCAGGAGTGCTGTCTGGACCTGGTTGCACACCTTCATATCCCAAGAAATTATTTAGGTAAATTTAGCAATATCAGAGTCACTTCTTACCTAAGTACTGCTACTGCAGATGAAAACTGGGCACCTCACTGACTGATACGGGAAGAGGTGAGGGTAAGGGAGAAAAGGAAAATGTTTATGGCTTACAAGTTGTGATTAGTTTTGGTATTTCACCAGACAGTGAAACACTTCTTATGGTGTGCTTTTCAGCTTCAACTCAACTGGTCTGGATGGAAGCCTTTTTAACATTTATGGAATGCAGACATTTAAAAAACATCTGAATGTTGGGCTGGAACTCTTTTACTATAAAACTATTCAGATTTCCTGTAATTTAATATTTTTTACGTGTGTTACTGCTACATGTATAATTTTTACCTGTCAATATTCACTCTGGAAGCTTAATTTTATTGTCATCTTTTTTTTCAATCCATCCTTCCTTTTTGTGATGATAAAATAATTTGTTGAATTTAAATATCTATGACATTTCATACAGTCTATACTGTTAAAAACCCACAAATTTTTCCAGAAAAATATTTTTCCTGAACCATTATTAACCATTTCTGTTTATGCAAACTATAGATACCATATATCATTGATTTTTTTATCCACACATTAATAATTTCTCTTCATACTTACATACCGGTTTTTGCTGGTTTATGTAGATACCCTGGTAAAAACTTGCCACCAAACTAGTTGCTATTATCTTCAATAACATTTTAGAAGTCTTTAACAACCAGTTGCTCTCCTCTGTTCTTTAAAGTGCCACACCTCCTTACACTGAATATCATTATTTTATCCTCTAATTACATGATTATAGCATTTTAGATTAAGCTTCAGTAACTATTTAACAATTGATAATAAACTCTGATGCAAATTAACGTTTAATGGAGACAAATGAAACTGAGATCTTGGAATGTTAATTCGATTTTAAAGAAACCATATAATCAGCAAGAATTATTTACCTGGCAACGTGCTTTTACATATTGAAAATGTCATTATCTGGTTTATTGCTCAGCAGAGCTTTTGCTGCACAGATAAAATCTGGAAAGACTATTTCTTCTGGTTAAGAAATAATTATTTATAATAAATATCTATATGTGGTCAATGCAATTTATTTTAATAAAACTAACAGGCACTTTGGCTTCTTTTTTTAGCAAGTTCTGTTTCAAAGAGAAGAGATGAAAATCATAGTCTCTTAGTCTCTCTTAGGTTTAAGAGACTAGATTTGTGTCTCTGCTGTTTCATGACTATTACCTATGGAAGAGCTGTGAAGGTCACCTATCTTAAGAAATCACCTTGGAATTATTTCAACCTTAACTGAAGCAATTTTTTAAACAACATCGACTGAAATTTTTTACATACTTGGTTTCATCTCATTATGTTTAGCTGTTGGGCCCTGAAATAATGAGATAATTACCACCGTAGATCAGTCTTCTATCATGCACACTTGATTTTGGATATATGAAAATATTCTATTTCATTTATTTATTTTTATTAGAAATAACTTGATAGCCACTCCATTAAGAAAATTCTTCATCAGTCTTTACTGTTACTTTCATTTACCTATGATCCCTGCTCTTTAGAATGTCATTTAGATTCCAGCTTAAAAATATAAAAAATATTAATTTATTCATAAATAAATTTTCAACAGAAAATGGATGAGAACTGAAAGCAAAAGTGTTAATTAAGTTGTATTAAAATAGCATTTAGAACCTTGGTGATCCCCCATAATTTAGAAATCAAAAAGAGTAGGGCAGTAGCTGTACAGCCAGATACTTTTTATGGGCTCTGGAATGGAAAAGTTTATTGATAATTTCAAATTATTTTAAAGTTTTGTAGATCTTGTAGATTTTGCAAGATATGTACTATGTAATATATATTCTCCCCTGAGTTACAGTCTATAAGATTGGATTTACTGACTCAAGAACAAAAAGATGGCAGATCTGATTTGCCAGATGTTTCATAATTAAATATCTTCTTTCTCTGAAGCCTGATTGTAACTTGATATCCATATTAGATTATTATGATGGTAAACATGAGATTTATCTTTCAGCACCTCTGAGATATATTATACAATACCGACTCTTCCTGAACTTTTCCCTCATACTGATCCCACACTACACACCTTAAAAATGAGGAATGAGATTGCTGTAGTTTTATTCAAACTTCCATGTGCCAGTTATGGAAGGAAATAATATGACTGTGTACACAATATCTAACTCTAGACATGCTTAAGAAATCTGGAATTTCTGAAATTTCTTTGCATTTAGCACTTCAGATAATGTAGATTTACTTGTTGATGGTGAACTATTGATAGGTTCTTAAATAATATATGAAGTAGCAGTTTTTTTAAAATATAAGTAGTTACCTACAGGCAGTTATGTTTATTAGATTAATAATATTAACTGTTGCCCTGAAAATTAAGCCTTCTGATGTTTTCATAGTTTTAGTTACTTTCCCATGAGAGTTTGATAAACATGAGTTGTTTATCACATTCCTTCCAAGAAAAATCTTTTGATGGACATTTCTCATGACCAGTGTGCTTGGGAAATTGGTGACTTAATTATCCAATCCCTGATCATTGTTGAGAATCTTTAAATACGGGAGTCAGAGAATAAAGACACGGTTTTTTTGTCCTGACACTAAGAGTGGTTGTGTGAATCATTTTGTGTCCTTTAGCAAAAATTAACTGCATTTAAAATAAAATTAATCAAAATAGATTTTTATTTTCTTTTCAAAAATGCAATAAACCAAGAATTTTCAAACATAAGGTCTCTGCAAGAATTAATCCTTGAAAATAAAATTAATGATAACTTGGACATCATTCCAAGATGACCTTCCTATTCACTTGTAGCATTGTTTAGGCATTATAATGGAAGTTTCTTAAAAACTAGATATTCCAGAAACATTTTTGAATTTCCTTGAAATTTCATTTTTAATACCTTATATGTATTTGAGGATAATGGAGAAAATCTCCAGAGGGTAACTAAACATAAATCAGAGAGTTTGTTCAAAATGAGCATTTGGCTTTAAAGGTTATTAATAGTGTTTGGGAAAAGCTTGATTAAATAGCTCTCAAAAATATGTACTTGTCTATTCTTTGATAAGGTGGTACTTTTCAATTTAAAAACCTAGTACATTAGTTCCATGCAGAAATATTTACATATGGAAGGAAGGATCTGATATTGTACCTTTTCTGCTGTGGACCCAAGTTAAATAATTAATTTATGGAAGTACAGAAAGTCATGGGTAGAAGGGACCTTAAGATCTTCTAGCTGCTACCAACCTCACTAGACAAGGTTTCTCATCCAACCTGTCCATGAAGGCTTCCAGGGATGAGACAGCCACAACTTCTACAACTTCTCTGGACAAAATACTCCAGTGCCTCACTACACTCTGAGTAAACAATTTTGTTTTTTATAACATCTAATCTATTTATATAAAATGTGTGCTCTAAATTACATCGACCAAAGCACTTTTAATTTTAGAGTAAAATCATGGAGACTAGAACAGTCTTCAAAAATGCAACCTCTATTAAAGGAATCTAAATAATTAAAAATCTTTGTAAAGAGATGAGGACATTATTTCAGATGGGTTCTAATTGTTTATCTCTGTGTTTACATCTCAGGACATGCATTTATCTTCCTTAATTTTATGACAGGCAAAGGAAAGGAGCTTGAAAACAAAAGCATTTCTAATCTGACTGCATCTTTACGAGTTATGCACCCTTATTTTATCATGTAAGGAATGTTCTATTTTAACAAATAATTTTTAGAAATATCCACTTTAAAATCAGCTATGTTTCTCAGTGAGTTAAAAATAACAAACAAAATTTATGGCAACAAATGACTAAGTTTTAGAATTTTATTAAGCAAGATTTTCAGATTCTCCTGTTTATTATTGTGCTTCAGATGCAGTGAAAAAGTTCTGAAATATTTTTTGGACTGAAAAGAATATCAAAATTTAAAAAACAGAATAATTTTTTAGATTAGTTTGAATTCAAAACTGGAGATTAATGAGTGCAGAAGCAGGAATGACTGTCATGTCTAAAATTGCCCAAAGTATCCTGCCAGTTTGTTTTTGTTTCAAGTAATTTTGAAATTCAGTTTGTGATAAACACTTTTTTGTGCTCATAGTGTAATTATAGTATGCCTACCACTTTTGAGCACAAGGGATAAATGGATGTCTCCCTTTGTATAGAACAAAATGTTTAACTCTAAAATTAAAACAACTCATAGTTAATTTATGAACTTGTGCCAACAGAAAGAATTGTCGCTGGATTGGACCTTAAGCACATGAAGACTATTTTCTCCTTAGCATGAGTAAAGTATTTTTTCCTCAATGCTGATTCCTACCGAGTTTAACAAAGACTTCAAAATGTAATACTTATGTTTATTCCAGGTAAGAAAGATGTCCGTTTCATCAGTATACTTTGATGGGGAATATGTTTAGGACATGTATCTCTAGGACACAAACCTCTCTGCAACTCACATCCCACAACACATAATTTGCAATGTTAGCCTCTTCCCCATTATTTTCAAATTTCACTGCAAAACTCCATTGCTCCCTCATTACCAAATTTGCCTTACAGCTCAGATCTTTGATTATTTGTATCTTACCCATATTGTTAACCTCAGGCACCTTAGCTTCCCTCTATCTTGCATACGGCTTTTCATGTTGGTTCTCTTTTTCCTAATCACAATCTGAAAACTTATTCCCAAAGAGTTTTTGTTTGTTTGTTTGTTTATTGTTTGTCTGTTTATTGTTTGTTTTGGTTGTATGTTTGGCGTTTTGTTTTGGTTTTGTTTTTTTTGTTTTGGTTTTGGTTTATTTACATTTTTGTTTGGTTGGTTTTGGCTTTTTTGTTGTTGTTTGTTTGGAGTGTTTGTTCATTTGTTTGTATTTTCTTAAATTCTGTACTAACAGCCTTCTCCCTTTGCAGTTTCCTAATTTGCTCCTCTAATATCCCAGTATCTTTCACTTCACTCCTAATCCTTGACTATTCTTAGTGCACTATGAAACAACTGGTTACAGTTTAAAAAAAATTTGTTTGCCTTTTGTCCCTTTTCTAGAATTTCTTGCCCATTTGTTTTCTGTTTTTATCAGATTCTGGCAGAGTTTCTGATGTCTAAACATACCCTTTTAGAAACTCTGTAGTATCTGACATACCTGCATGAGACTGGCAGATACAATGCAGGATCTACAACATACAGTTGAAAAGACAGATAGATAGATAGATAGATAGATAGATAGATAGATAGATAGATAGATAGATAGATAGATAGACAGACAGATAGATAGACAGATGATGGATGAATGCACTCTGAAGCTGCTAGAAGCTTTGTCTGTGTGGGCAGAGCCAATGTCAGCTGACTGCAATGAGGACCTGCCACTGGCCAAAGCCGAGCCCATCAAAGACAGTGGAAGTATCTCTGGGATAACATTTAAGAATGGATAAAAAACCTGCACAATGACATCCAGAGAGAGGAGTGAGAATATGTAAGAAAAGCAACTCTGCAGATACCAAGGTCAGTGTTGAAGGAGGGAGAGGACGTGCTCCAGGGGCTGGAGCAGATTCCCCTGCAGCCCTTGGTGAAGATCATGATGAGGCAGTTGTGCCCCTGCAGTCCATGAGGGTCCATGGTGGTACAATGGACGTCAAAAGGAGGCTGTAATCCCATGGGAAGCTTGGCCCCATGGAGACAGGAGCTCACACTGGAGCAAGTTTGCTGTTAGGACCTATGACCTCATGTGGGACCCACTCAGGAGCAGCCTGTCCTTGAAGAACTGCATCTCATGGAAGGGACCCATGCTGGAACAGATCACAACAAACTGAAGCCTGTGGGAAGGACCCATGCTGGAGAAGTTTGTGAAAGACTGTCTCCCATGGGAAGGACCTAACAGTGGAGCATGGGAAGAGTGTGAGGAGTCTCCCCTCTGCAGGGGAAGTAGCAGCAGTGACAATGTGTGATGAATGAACCACTGCAAGGGATGGAGGTAGTGAATTCATGAGTGAAATTAAGCCTGGGAAGAAGAGTGGGGAGGGGGGAAGATGTTTTAAGATTTAGTTTCTAATTCTCATTATCCTACTCTGATTTGGTTGATAATAAATTAAACTAATTTTGCCAAGTTAAATTTATTTTGCTCATGATGACAATTGCTAAATGATCTCTCCCTGTCCTTGTCTCAACCCATGAGCTCATCATTATATTTTCTCTCCCCTGCCCAGATGAAGAGGGTAGTGACAAAACAACTTCAGTGGGCACCTGGCATCCAGCCAGGGTTAATCCAACACAGGCAGTGGCAGGAAGACTGGCAGGAGATGTATTTATCATGAAACATTTCAGTAAACTCATAATTCTCTTTATTGTTTTAAAATAATGACATGGTTTGAGGGAGTATTTTTGTTGTGTTGTTTGTTTTTTCTTTTTAAAAAAATCTCTTATTTTTCATTCATGTGCTAGATCAAATGTTCTTATAGGCTTACCTTAGAAAACCTGGAATTTTGAGGATTAGAAATTTTCACAGGCATGCTTTTCTTCCTTATCTGTGTTATGGATTTGCATAATTTCATCTTTAATAGACTGTTTGTTTTAATTTTGCTTGGAAAATCAGCATATATGGAACAGATTTTAGGCTATATTTCACATAAGAGACCCTATGTTTCAGGTCTTTGGCTGGGTTAGCAAAGACTTCCAAGGTTTCAAGGAATTTTTAAATAACTAGTGAAGAACCTCAGCCTTAGAACTGGCTTATTTTGAAAGACATAATTCTCTCCAATGAGAGAATGAAAATGGTGGAAAGTAATCAATTGATACTTGCTGGGTATAAGACTTTGCAAGAACAAACTATACCAGGTAATATCCTACTCCTTATTATAAGCACATATTAAAACTTCTAACTGGATAATAAGGAGGTAGCTTGCCTAGCTTTGTGTGAAGTAAACAAAATATCAGCTGTCTGGTGCTGAGTTCTGTCTGGGCTGTTATGTCTGCTTTCTAAGGTTGTAAAAGAGAAGAAGGGGAGAAAAAACTATAACAGGAGTGTTAGGTTATATATATCTTTGGGTTTACTAATGGTCTTTTTATGGAAGGGAAAATGAAAAAGATGAAAACTACTTGGCATTGGTGTTCTTTAGCTATAGAGATGCATTAAAGTCTTTTATGTAGATCCATTTCCCAAACAGTCAGATGTAAAAGCATCTTGTTCAATCCTGTAATGAAATCTTTCAGGACACTGAATATCTTCTCTAGCCTCTTAAGATCTATAAACTGTAGGACTGGGTTACAGAAATAAATATTATTATCTTCAAAATAATTGGAATAATTTGAGGGTCAATATTAAAACTAGAATTGTTATACTTTGTAAGAATATACCTTTCTCACACCAAAAATTGTTAGAACCTAAGAAGCCAAACTATCCCACATTAGCAGCATTAAACAAAAAACAAACAAACAAACAAAACAATTAAAAAAATAAGTAAGAAGGAGAGCTTCTTAACATAAAACTCAGGTCATGAATAATTTAAATTGAATCAATTTTTTATGTAAAAGTCAGGCAAATGCTAAGCTTCACATGGATCTGTGGCTGTTTACCCTGTTTTACTTGTATAATAAAGTATTATCTGAATAGTCAGCATATTAGCTTCATTCAGACATTACTGTTGAATTTACATATTCAAAGATGGTTTGGTGTGAACTTAAAAAAATTTTAATATGAAGTAGTACAGACATACTACAGAAAGGGTACAACAATGAAAAAAATAATAAATTTCCCTAATATCGTTAGCAAAAGGCTTTAAATTTTGATAAAAGAAAAGATTTGTTCTTTCTAATAAAGCCATGAAAAAGATTGAGTAGGTATAATAGATTAGAAAAATGGTTCCTGCTCTTATTTCCAGTTTAAAAAAAATATCTGATTGGATTTTCAAAATTAGAATTATAGACCTATGTAAAATTAATCCTTCTGCTTTGAAGATGTTTTCCTTGAAAAATCCATCAGGTCTTCTCGCTTCTTTCTCTTCAGGACAGATGCTCTTGGGATTGTGCCAAAAAGGTTCCTGAATATTTGTTCTCCTGAAGTCGAGTAATTCTACTGTGTCTCTTGCTTTTATCTCTCAGGACCCTAAACTGTAGTCTCATGGTTATGGTAGCCAAGCGTGCCCTTGACTTTATTCAGTGCTTTTTCATTTTTTGTGAGCAGTAGGTCCAATGGAGCACCTTCTCTAGTGAGTAGACTGATCACCTGATGTCAAAAATTGCCATCAACATATTCTGGAATGCTCAGACATTGCTTGCACCAGCTCTAGTCCCCTTACAGCAGATATTAGGAAGATTTAGTCTACCACAAGTACCAGGGCCTGTGATGGTAAGGTTTTCTCCAGCCACTGAAAGAGGGCCTCATCCATTTCCTCTTGATCCAGTGATCTTAGCAGAGATCTGTTACATCACCTATGCTAGTCCTTATCTCCTAATTATTAGTTTTCTACTGCTTTCTCTCTGGCTCCAAGGAAGCTTTGTACGTTTGAACCATTCCTTGATGTGAAATACAACCTCCTCCTTGCCTTCCCAGCTTTATCCTTCTACTGCAATGCTCCACTATAGAGAGAGATATCCCATCTTTTCTTCATAATCCCAGAGACATAGCTCCACAACTTTGCTTAGACTTCTTATCTATACTACATCCATTTTTATACAGGTATTTGACTTGGCCCCCAAGTCATATCCCATGTCTCTCCAGGTGGAAGAACATCCCCTGCAATACTGCTGCTGAGATACATTTATTTTGCCCCTTGTGCCCTCACTTCAGTTTAGGAAAATCTTACCCAACATACCTAGTTTAAAGTACTTGTCTTTACATTAGCAAGTTTGTTGGCAAAGACACTCCTGCCTCACTGCCAGCTATCCCATCCCTATACAGTAGTTGCTCATTGCTCACAAAGCAATGTGATCATAGAAGCCAAAGTATTGCTTCCAACATCAGGCTTCTGTTGCCTTACTGACAGAATGACCTTCTGCTGGAGCCCTTCCCCCCTTACTGGAAAGGCAGCCATCACCTGGCTGTCTTACCTTTCACTGCATCCCTTGGGCTCTGAAGAACGCTTGGTGCACTTCGGGTTACCCTTGTATCACTCTGGAAAAAGAAGCAGGGGCTAAGCCTTAACTTTTCTTTTGCAACATCTCAGATCTGAGATGCTGATAGGCAAGAAATAGCCTGAAAAATCAGATCATGTTGACAGATGGCTGCTTTCACCCCCTTAGGAATGCACCTCAAAACTACCACATACCTTCCTAAATCTGTTTGGCCTCAGCTTGCTCTGAAAGAGCCCTCAGTGGGTCTGGTTCAGCCTTAACCAACACCCAGAGAAGCAGATGTCTCCTCAAGCTGCAGATTTGCAGATGGAAGAGGAGAGGTTCCTGCAGAAGTCACAGCCTCTTTTGTCTGAAGTCTTTCTCCTTCACCTGATTGAACCTGATTATCAGCTGCTGCTGCTCTCTCCTTGCTTTGTATAGATCAGGCTCTTGCCTCTTCAGCTTTCCTGAAAATAATGCTTCAATACCTTCTTCAAACTCCCTGGTGCTGTGCAGTCTCTCAGCTCTCCCCACTGCTCTCTCACCCAGCAGCTCAATGCCTCGGTCAGAGCACGCCTCTCATAGAAGAAGCCCCAGGCAATATTTGCAGCATCAATTCCAAGCAGCGACCAGAGTCTTCTCTGTGTCAGAGCAATTAGCATCAGCAAAAATGCATCAGCATTGGGTCTATGTCTTGTGGCACCCTAAGACCATCACTGCACTGTCTCCATGTGGTCCTGCACCATCCTGAGCAGCAGTGGCAGGCCCCTGTGTGCCTCTCCTCACTAACTGCAGTCACAGTGGCTGTGTCTATCTACTGTCCCTTGGCTCCTGTGTTTCAGCCTATGGTTCCCAGCAGCAGCCTGCACATTAGGCAAAGCCCAGGAGAACTGGCAGAAGAGCCTGCAGTTTCTATCCAAACTGAGAGAAGCAACCACAAGCAGCAGCATCAGGAGCCTCCAAGGCACCCTGCCTGGTCCTGCCAGCTGGCCAGCACCTTGTCACCATGCTCAAAGCTATGACCCATGCAAACAGCATGACCCATTCCCACTGGCCCATTCCTGACACGCTGCTTCTTCGCAAGCCCACTAGAGTCTCCCAACAGCCCGTGCCTCCACTCATAGCTGCTGCTGTAAGTGCTACCCTCACAGCAGCCACTTCCAACAAGGCTGACATGAATGTTACAGTCTGAAGTACTTCTCAAGTGCAGGGTTTAGTCTAAGACACAGCAATGATATCACAAATAAAAAAAAGAATTATTTATCAGGCTGTAACTCTGAGAGGTGTCAGGTTGACAGGAAATGTGCAATGCAGTAGGTAGGTTTTTCAAGCTTACTGATATACTAAATTTCAATGCAGCATTTAAATAACCATGGAAGCAATTTATAAATTTATTCCTTTACAATAAAAATATTAATTCTATGGTATTTTTATTATTATAAATTAAGGTGAAAGGCTTTTCCTACAGACAGTTTAAAACTTTTAAATATTATCTGTTACTGAATCAATCCAAATATTACTGTGAGCATAAATTTTGAGCACTGTGGATTTTTGAGGGCAGCTTCTCATTCAGAATGTGTGTGCATGCTCTTTTTCTCTAAATATGAGAACAATGTACATTTTTATGCATGCTGGCAAAGTTCTTTCTCTATGTTTTGAACTCACTGGAGAAGCTCAACAGTTTTCAAGAGTGCCAAGATTTTGGAAATAACTCTTTAACATTTTGTTAAATTGGAAAGCTGAGTAAAGGAAAAAAATTCAGCTTGTGGACATAGTGTTAACAGATGAAAAAGAATCAACAACAATTAACAGCATGCTCTTTTACAAAGACTTAACCTGGGGAAAAAGCTTAATTCATAGCTGAAGCATTTCTGAGACACCAAAGTCAGTAACTATGTGACACAAATCTAGAGAGAACTAGAAACTGTTAGATCTAGGGTGGCAACTAGTCTGTCCACTCTGAATGACTGGTCCTGAACATCACATATCTTATCCAGCTTATGTATCCTCATGTGAGGATAGTGAGAAAAAAGTTATAATTTCTTCATCATCATTTGGAACAGCAAGCAGTGAAGTCATTTGTGGCATCTGCTAATGATGGCCACTTAAATATTTAAATGAATATAGCTTATCAAGACAGGAGAATTAAAACAGATGTTATTACACTGGTTTCATTTACCCAGGATATACTGGCACATTTTTTGAAAAGGCCATATACCTGAAGGAGAAGGATTTTGTCATCAATATACTGCTACTTGCTGGAAAAAATTTGTCATATTTTTCACATCAAGACCTTATTTTATCCATGACAAATGTAATTCCATTTGTCCTATTTAGTTAGAAATGATGAAGAGCAAGGACAAAAAATAAAAGTGAAGAGTGAAGTTTTCCTAGAGCAGGATAAACCAAGTTATCATTTAAAAAGCTAGAGCTCACTTCCATACTAATTGAACAATGGAAAACATATAAACATGCAAGGACTTTTTGATTATTTTTTTTTTAAATTGTTCCACTCTTATCTCTCCTGATTCCAGATACAGCTTTCTCTAATTCCCCTGCCTCTTTTAGTCTCTCTAGTGAACAAATCAGTTCCCTCTCAGCTGGCTTCTTGCTTGATTCCTCCCTTGCCTAGATTGTGCGACTGAATTGTAGAATAAATGTCAACTGGTTAGCCAGCTTACCTCCTCCTAGCAGGCAGCTGCGGTCCTTCCCCTGAACCTCAGCCTCTGACTCAACCTCATTTTCAGGCTGTCCCTCACAGTGCTCTTTACTAACTCAAGCCCTCAGCAATTCTCCTGACAAATGAATGTGCTTTTTAAAGATGATTCTGTTTCCACCACCAAACTGCTTGTTATACTCCTGCTACCTGAATGCAGACCTCCCACAATACCACAGGCAAATGTATGGAAAAATATGGCTCATGTCCTGCATAATCAGCAATCAGATAATCCTCCTGGGGCAGTGTAGAGACAGATATCCACTCTGCAAGCAGACCTGTAGAGCTGCTCCTTTGTCTGGCGCTAGTAATATTGCCAATAGATATAATAGCTATACAATCGGCCAATTCAAATAGGTGTACTGGTAGATACAACTCTGGTTTTCATTCTGCGTGACTTCAGCTAACAAAAGTATTAGGCAGCTATCATTTAGTGAATACTTTCCTATTTATAGTGCTGAAGTAAAATTTAGAATGAACTCACGAAAGTTGTTTCACTGCAAGAGTGTCTGATGTGATGCAAACATCATCAGCATATGTTTAAAAAACAGCCAAATTAAATACTTATAAATTGGTATCTAAGAAGTAGAATTAAATGAAAATATATAAATCGATGGGCAAGGAAAAAATTGGTAGTCTTTTAAGTATGAGAGATTATGAAGAAAAAAATAAGTCTTAAGCTAACAATTTATTAGCAGGTCTTTTCTATGAATTTCTTTAATAGTCCTGAATATTTTGTTGAATATAATAGCTGAAACAAATTTATAAACCACATATGCTGGTTTCAACTGGGATACAGTTAAATTTTTTCATAGCTGAGTATGGGGCGGTTTTCAGTTTGTGCTGAAAGCAGTGTTGATAAAATGGAGATCTTCCATTATTGCAGAGGAGGGCTTACACAGGGTCAAGGCCTTTTCTGCCCCTCACAGAACCCCACTTGTGAGGAGGCTGGGGGTGCACAAGGGGCTGGGAGGGGAGCTGTGAGGAGAAGGAAGGGGGGAACATTTAATGTGATGGTGCTTCTCTCTCCCAAGTAAATACTGTGCATCATGGAGCCCTGCTTTCCTGGAGATGTCTGAACATCTGTCTGCCCACGGGAAGCGGTGAATGAATTCTGAGTTTTGCTTTACATGTATGTGCAATTTTTTCACTATCCTCATCAAACTGTCCTTATCTCAACCCACAAGTTTTCTCACTCTCACTCTCCCTCATTCCACTGGAAGTGAGCGAGTGCCTGTGTGGGGTGCCAGCTGGAGTTATGCCATGACAGTCCTTTTTGGTGCCTAATATGGGGCTTGAAGAATGTGTGATAATAACATACTGACCAGAGTGTACTGGAAGGTCTTTTTATCTATTAACAGTTGTAAGTTGCAATGTTGATTCATCTGTTCACAATATTAGCTCATCTAATCTGATCTGTGCCATGCTCTTTTTTTTTGTCATAAGAGTTAAAGACTGCTGTTGGCTTTTGAATTTTTCTGTGATTACTGATATTTTACCCAGGAGATTTGTTATTAAACCCCAACTTACAACTTAAAATCAGCACACCATGTTGTTCAAATAGTACACATATCAAAGCACAGAATACTTTCTCATTAAAATCCAATATAAAATTAGCCTAATTTGTGATTTTGCACATAGTTAAAACTACATGATTAGTGATGTTTTTTATATAATGCATTTTCATTCTGTCAACTATGTGCAAAAGTATACTTTTCTGGAACTCAGAATTCTGGCATCACTAGAAAGAGACCTAAGGTTTTCATATCATATCATATGATATATTATATGTATGTTTTAAATCATATGTCAATGCTGATATTTTCAAATAACCATATCTAAACACCACATGTACCCATTTGCACTGAGAATTTTTTAATATACTAACGAAACAGACATAGGCTACATGATTTTTGTAACTTCTTAATATTCTGTATGATAATTTGAATGAAGATTTTCTTAGTCACCCAAGTGACCTTAAAATTTAAAAATGTTCACACATAATGATCATACAAATGTGTATGATTTGCAGGTGTGTGCTCAAACACACCATATATACATTCTGTGAATACTGGATTACGTGTGTACCATTCAGCCCACACCATTCCAGTCTGTCCCATCCCATTCCAATTCATATGCATACCATCTATTTTAATGCTCATCCAAAGTCTTTACATTGCTTTATCTGGACTAGCAAATTAAAAAGAGTTGCTTTGTGCAGGATAGACAGCACTTAGGGTAGCCATGCAGCTTGCCTGTCTAAAGTTCTTTTAGGCTGGCACAGGAGCTCCTGTGACACTGGCATGCTGAGTTGCAATAATGCTTTCTGCTTGCTTCACAGATGGCTCTGAGTGCAAGCAGCCAAGGCACACAACACTGTGCATTTGTACAAGCCAAAATTCCCACATGGTCTGTTTGGACTTGCTGTTTAGGCAGCTTGGATTTTGATCTGCTTTATGTTATCAAAACCGTAGTGTCTGCAGCAGTCCATAGCATGGCTGAGGTTTTCTGTTACATTATTATGAGCCTAAAGAGCCTTGATGGAATTTGCATCTATTTCTTTATGAATAAAAAAAAATTAAAAATATGGGTCAATCACCTTGCAAAGTGTCTTTTACAAATAGACTGGCCCTGTTGTCCCTTTTCTTCATCCAGCTGTTTTGTTAGCAAGCCCCTGTGTAATGATAATCTTTCCTGATTTATTCAATGACAGCTCTTGAAGCCATAGTGGGATTTGTCAGTGTAATTACCCAGGCCTTTATAAGGGGTAATAGGAACAGATTAAAATC
Organism: Parus major; assembly: GCF_001522545.3. NCBI lineage: Eukaryota > Metazoa > Chordata > Aves > Passeriformes > Paridae > Parus > Parus major. The sequence continues at coordinate 72,955,962 of NC_031769.1, read as the reverse complement.
CAAACTTTCTGATAATTTTCATATTAAATTTTGTAAACTAAGCTTTCTTAAATGACCTGAAAAAAATAGCTTAGTGGTAATTTCATGCAGTCTCGAGTTTGTTGTGAGTGGTAGATATCCACTGTCAAATACTGAAAGACACTCACTGTAACCTTCTGCTTTTGACAGTCATGTTCCTCATTTTATTGAGGAATAAAATTACCCTAATATTGGAAAGTTATTTTACAGAGAACTCTTTCAGATCCATTCAAAGACAACAGCCCTAAACCTTGTGCATGTAGTTTAGTACCCACTACTAATAATTTAGATTTAGCAAGATCTGGAAAGATTTGCCTTTGATACTGAAGAATACAGTTAGTTTCTGTCAATTGATTGAAATTAGAGAAATGGAATTCAGTGACAAGATAATTTGATGTCTATGGTGGAATGATGATTAGAGCTGATAAGACATTTGTGAGGAGCTATTTAAATTAAATTAAAGCTTTAAATCTTTATCAGATAATTTTCATCTTCATGATACAGTATACATGGAATTGACAGAGATGTTTTAGTCCATAGATGAAGGTACTTAAAATACGTTATGGGATATATAAAAATAATTATGTAAGTGTGATGATTAATTTAAAAAAGGGATTTCAAAGATGACTTCATTGTTAAGCCCATTTGCAAATAGTTTCTCTGCCAGCCTTGGTTTTAGAAAGGTTTGCCTTTTTAACAGTGCTTCCTTAATTACGGAAATGAAAAATGTTAATTTTTGTCTTTTGATTTCTGCTGGAACAATTTTTGAGTTATCAGTTTAACATGACTGATTTGAAGTAATCCTAGGGGAAATGATATAAGTGATGATATCATCATGATAGCCAACACAGAACTAAGATTCTTTCAGGGATTTCTGATAGCATCAAAGCTCAGACGGAATAATGCCATTTTCAGGTGGTGGAGTTGCAGTATTTCAGTAGAAACTGCTCATGGATTTTGAGGAATATTAGTACTTTTTTTTTAACCTCAGTTAGTAAAGCCTGATAAACCTGATAAATCATAGCTTATCAGTTGATTATTGTTTTTTTTAAAGTCCACAGGACCAAAGGGTTTTCCCAGTTAATAGCTCCCTCCATCGTTTCCTATCAGCCTGCCTCTAGTCAAGTTTTCATGTTTATGTTTCCAAATCAAATATAAAATATATGAAAGATAATATCAAAATACAAACATAAAGGATGTGATAAGCAGTTAGGGAAGAGTTTTGAGAGAGGAAGGTGGAAGCTGGTTGAAGAGAGAAAGACAAAATATAGGAAAGCTTGTGCTCTTGCAACACAGAAATGGAGGTATTCCTACAGAGGTGCAGAGTCAGAGCCTCTCCATTCCCAACCATAATGCCATTGTGCTGTGCCTTTCATGCTGAACATGCAGCTCCAGAGGACTCACAGCTGCCGTACAGACACACATGATCAGAGGCACAGACATACACGGAACAGAAGAGATATGTGAATGAGAGAGTTTAAAGGGGCTCTCTGATAGCATTAGTCATCATCAAAGACATTAGGCTGAACACTTCAGCAGTGTGATTGTTGCCAGAATTTCTACTGACATTAGAGAAAAGATGATAGAGTGGATAATGAGTCAATATAAGAAGGAAATCCTCTAAAATTAGAGAGCTACACAGGAGAAATCATGAAAAATCTGCTTTGAAATTATACCTTGCTTTGAAATTATTCAATGTGGGCTGATATCACAGGGCAGCTGAGGATATAGTTGATATTTGCATTGCAATTAGAAAGTGCTTTGAAATGAATGGAAAGATGAAATTATTTGAGAAAGGCACAGCAGTTTTTGTCTATGTTGTTTTAATTCCTTTGCTAAAAATCTCTTTAGTTCTTTTTTAGAAAAACCCAAGACTTTGTGGTTTAAATAGCTTTCTAAGACATCACTCTAGCTGTGACTATGAAGACGCTGAGTAATTTTTTTTTTTTTATGAAGATAAAATGTAATAATCACATGGTGTAAGTTATAAACCTAGAGGAGACATAAATCTTGAAGAGTATATTACTGGACTTAATCAGCAGTTTTCTCCACGAAGCAGTACAATGTTAGCAACATATTTTTAAAATTTGGAAATAGCTGCCAAAAAATCCTTGGGACATAGTGGGTTTTTGTTTTATATTGAACCAATGCATATTTTTAATGCATTATGTAATGTCTCTGATAGGTATGTTTGGTAGTGGTTATTTCTATGAAATGCTTTTTATCTGCTTGCTTTTTCATCCTGGTCATCCAATGACATGTACATAAATACATCTATAAAAACACATATAATATAAAATTTGTGCAAATACAATTAATAAAATATCAAAATGTAGTTGGTGGTGGGTATCTGTCTCCTTGTCTGTAATAATAGTTCAGCAATTGTATTTAACTCACTAATAAAAAATACCACATACTGTGGTAGTCATCATTATGGATTGTGTTGTGTCAATTTCTGTACTTGTGCCATCTTCCTTAGGTAATTTATGTGAACAATCACCATTGCAGGACAAGCATAAATGTTTCTTGGTTATTCAAACCAACATATTACACTTGTTTCTGTGTTTCTTAAAAACTCATAATGACATATTAACTAGTTTATTACATGCATGGAACAGCATAACCCATAACTCATGTTACAAAATTTAACCTATTTTGATGTAACAGGGATTTCCATTGCAGAGCTCCTTTCTTCTGAGCTTAAATTTACTTCAGCACTGAATTATTTACTATAAAATGTTTTTGCTTGCTTGCCTTTTCACTGCCTAGGTGTTTTACCAGGTGAAACCCATGAATGCTCACTAGATGGTGTTATTTTCCTCACCTGAAGGAGACTGGTTTCTTACTCTTTGAAAAGACTAGATAAGCTTCATGCTGGACTAGATAAGCTTCATGCTGAACTATATTGCTTCATTCAAGATATCAGTCAATTCAGGGAGGTCTTAACTGCGTATGTACTATGCAAATACTACCATTAATACATTAAGGCAACATAAAAATCATGGTGATTAAGAGTCAAAAATCATCTTGTAGTATGTCTTCCCATTTTTAAATGATAGTTGCTATCAGTATGAGAATAATATTGTAACTGCACTTCTTGTGATCAAATCCTATAGGTCATCAGTCACTGTTCAAAGGGACTACCACCCAGCAGCTGATAGCAAAATGCAAGCGCCCATTTATAAATGTGCAACTCCGTAAGACCTCCAGAATCACAGCATGTTTGCAAACTAATGTTTATCTCTACATTCTAAATTAATGCAAAGCATCTGTTTGGGCTTCACATACTTTTGTCACATAATTATGAATTTGTATATTATGGATTACATCATGAATTCCTGTCATAAAATGAAAAATGACCAGATGCTAAAACTGTATGACACAGGAACTAAAACATAAAGTTTGGCATTAGGATTTTACAGTTGCAATATCATGTCTTAATAATTTATAATTCAATGACATTTATTCCTTTCACACCTGTTTTGAATTTCTATGCACACATTCTCCTTCATACTGCCTCACACACCCCAGCTTAAGAAAGGAAAAGACTTTGGGTTCGTGGTTTGATGTTTGGTGGGAAATTTAGGTTATGGGGGTGGGTACAATATCATAAGTTATTTTGTGCCCTTCTATCTTTCTTTTATCCTGGTGCAATAATTCTCTCTCGGCACATTTTGTTTCTCTGGCCATACACAAAATATCTAATAAAGACACCATAAAAGTGAGCATTTATTCAAAGCAAGCAGAGACCTCTAAAAATGACCTTTACAGTCAGTGCTCTGGATAGAAATCCTCAAAAGTACATGGCTCCTCTGCAATTACAAGAAAGATTCTTTTCAACATAAAACTGTCCAGATTCTAATCTCATTTTTGCATGTCTAAAGAGCTTTTTTATATTTTGCAATTGCAAACAGCTAGATGAGACAGCTGGTGCATAATGACATACATGTCCCTTTTTGTATTGAACTGGCACTTTGCATTGGAATACAAATGTCTTGGAATTACAGAAATAGCTTTTTATATAGGGCCAGTTATATTTTAAATTTACAGGATGTAAAGACCAAATACCATATAAGGCAATTGATGTGTGATGGCAGACTGTGCAGAATGTGAGTGCTTCATGAGTCCTAGGAGGCAGCTGCTTAATAACGCAGATTTCAATGTATTTGGAAATTTTTGCTTCAAAGGACACTGTAAGAATATTAAGCTCAAAGATATTTTATTCATAATTTTTTAACCTTCATTTGATACAGTCTGATATATATATAGTTAGGTATAACTTGCTGCCTCATTAGTATTTCACTGGTTTGAGCACAGTGAAAGAAAATGGGTGATATTCACCAAATTCTCACAAAATACACATAAATTCAAGGACTCTTGCTACTTTTGGAAGGAATATAAGAATTAAGACAAAATTACAAGCAAAAAAGCAGTCTATTTTTATAGAGCAGATTATCTATACTGAATGTATGGTAAATTTATATTGATTTATTTCACTGCAAAAATTAGTCATCTGCTCCATATTCTACTTACAAGTTAAATAACAACTACCTTTAAATGCAGTAACATTAATGCTCCCCATCTCTGAGAGGAGTTTTGAAGCTGCCAGTTTCAGATATTTTTTCTTTACAGGAAAGGTAGTGAAAGACAGAAAGAATTATAATCAACTATAACCATGGCAGTGATGAAAAATGAGTCATTCAGGTTTTTCTGTTAGGTGGATTGCTTTAATCAAGGATTGGATTGGTATAGAAACATTTATGCTGTAGAGGGGATGCCCTCTAAATTGTGACATCTGAATACACATGCATTATAGAGACACCTGTTTGGTAGCACAGTTCTCTGCTCCTCTGTGCCTATTTCTTTATTAATTCCTTTTTTTTTGTGTGTGTGTGTGTTTTTTCTTGGTTTTTTTTTGGTTTTTTGGGGGTGTTTTTGTTTTGTTTTTTTCCAGGAGCTTACAAATGAGTGTCATGGGATAAAGTCTATTTGAAAGCATCACTCAGGTAAGCAAGAGGTTGGCTACATCTGCCCGGCTGAAGCTCATTACTCATTAGATGACTGGTATGCGCTGTGAAAATGAACCAAGTACATTCGGGCTGGATGTGTGTGTATAGCTCAGCCAAAATACTAAGCCCACATCTGCCCTTCTGTAATGGTCTGGGCATGAGGAAAGGAAAAAAAAAAAAAGCCAGACAAAATCATAGCTTTACATCTGTATTGCTCATTTGAGGTAGGATGGAATGTGGTACCAGCCCAGGTAAGTTACCTACAGAAAATCAGAGAAGGGCTTGGAGCGATAGGAATGATGAGGCTATTGGTGACCTCCAGAGATAGAAAGCAAACCCCTGAAAATAGTAACTCTTTGGTGGGGGGGAACATACCTATCTATATATCCAACCTGGTGTATAAGGATGAGCCAAAGGCCTACTAAATGTAAAGGCCAGGCCACCAGCCAGGATGTGGACACGTCAAACAGCTGGAGTCTTGTTTTCCTGAGCCTATGGTACCAATCCCTAACAGACCAGACACTCTGGTTTTGGTGAATGTGGTCAGTACAGAGAGGATGAACTTCTCATAGAGCAGAAATAAATGTCCACTCACTACCCCACTTCAGCACAGAAAGTAAAGTTGGAAAATTATTTCATTGAGTAGTGAAGTTCTGACTCTGCAGCTACCACAATCTAAGTGTCTTTGTGGCAACACACAATGGGATGTCCTGGTTGGGTATGCAGAACACTTTTGTTTTGACTTAATTCTGGTGGAAAAATTGAGTCTAACAAATCTCCTGACAATCTTTATAATGTTATAGCAGCTCTAATTTACTCCAAAAATAATGGCCCTTGAATCAGTGGATTTTTTTTTTTTTAATTTTACTTGGACTGACAATAGTCATAAATATTTCACAGTGAGAATTAATTTTGAGATTTTGAACAAGATAAAGGAAAATGACCCCCCCAGGTAGTAGGGTTCACTTGGTCAAAAAGTCAGAACACAGGTAAATGAGATGCTGATTAAGATCTGTGAATGTCTGAGAAATTGCCATGAGAAAGACACAAGGCGTGACTATGATCTGTCATGGGCATTCCAGGTAGTTCCTCTCCCCATTTTTGGGAATTAAATGTCTCTGACATATTTTTGCTGTTTATCTAATTGTTATAACTAAGAAAATTACCCAGAAGAGCTGATCTTACATATAAGTACAAGACTCTACATCACAGGTGAACGACCAGTTTTCTTGGCTGATTATAGCTAAAAATGAAACAAATGTGATTTTTATTTTAAGGACATTGTTTTGTAAAACATCTGTTGGCTTAATACAGAATTTTAGCTACAAACAGCTACCTGCAATCATTGCAATACAATTGGTTATACATGTATTGGAATTTTGGTGGGAAAAGGGTAAGAAAACATATTTAGGACAAACCCATGCACTTTTTCTCCATAGTCTGTGAGAACACCGCAATAGAGAAGGTATGTTAGGTGCCCTTTATCCATTCATTATTAAGACCAGAAACTGTATGAATTCTGCAGTCAGAGTATTGCTCATTACCTATCAAAAATACTGTCTGGTTCTTGAGGTATTTGAGAAAATCAAGACACATAGCTCCACTGGGAGAATATATATGAGCATTTTTGGATGTGTTAAGAACAGTTACTGTTTCTCTGGGAATGCAGTTGAGAGGATGATGAGCAAGCAAAACACAAATGTCAAAGTTAAGCACTCCTTTTTTAATATATCCAGTTTTCTGATATGTAAAAACTGGAAGTAGATGAGAGAAGTCAATGCTTAAATAAATTAGAGACTATTGATTCCTATTGTGGGAATCATCAGATGAAGTATTAGTTGTCCACATCTGAGCTGATCACTAGAGGCTCCTTTTGGAGTCTGTGGCAAAATAGTGCTGCTAAGTGATCCTTCTGATTATAGCAACAGAAATTTCCCTTCATAAATTTGAAGGAATGAATTGTAGCTGTAGACACCGCAGACACAGAAAGGCCAAACCTAAGATAATGTTAGTCATTCCACAAGTATTTACAGTTTAGGAAGAAATGTTCACTCCCACAGGGTGATTTATTGCCCAAGTGTTACAAAGATCAACTAAGTCAGAGAGAAACACAGCTAAGTCTCATTCATTGTATGTAAATTGTCTTCATTTTCTCAGGTAATTTAACATTTCCCACATTAAAAATGTATGAACAGAACCTCCAACTGGACTAATTTTCCTGCCAATTCCCAGAAGTTCATGAGGTGACATCCATATCCGACAGAAATTCCAGGCAATGCTAATGCCAATATCTGACTCCAGGGCAAGCGGAGGACTGTCACTCAGGTATTCTCCTCAGCTAGCATGTGCCACTAGTTTACCTCAGCCACAAGATCATTGATCTACCCAGATGATACTGTAAGCATTTCTTTGCCTCCAAGGGAACTGTTGGAAATAATCATTGCTCCTTTCCCTTCTTCTAAATTAGTTTTTCCTTCACCATGAAGTAAGACTGAGTAGAAAATATTGAATTTAAATAGCTCAGAAAATTAGTACAGACACTTTTACTAAACATGGAGAAAAATGGTATTTCCAGATACAATTTATTGTTTTTTAGTACAGAAAATACAGAAAATTAATGAGAAATGGCAATTATTCATTTCTATGTTGCATTTAGTGAATACTGTATTGTGCTCTGCACATTTTTCCCTTTTAAATACGCAAGTTTGATTTACAATGGTAAATGAGTAGGGAATATGACTTGAAGTAGTGTAAATGTGAAAATATGTCTCTCATAAATTATGAGAGAAGGATAAGAAGGATAACAGTGTATTTTAGCACTTAGCCTCCCAAATGATCCTAATGCTGTTACAGGCAAATACCATTTCATTTACCTCTGTAGGACAGCTGTCTTTGACAATACAGTGGAGCAATTGCTGACTGCAACGTTATAAAGGCTTTTAAGAAAAGCAGTGAGTGTTACATGTAATTGAAAAGCAGAGGAAAATTTATTCAAATGTAAATTAATGGAATAGCAGGAGTTTGTGCATGGAACCGAAGATTTATAACTCCTGAAAGTGATGACATGGGGGTTTTAGCAACAAAAGGATCTGAAAGCCTTGCACTTAAATCTCATTTGAGATGCATCATCACTAACAGCATAGTGCCTCTTCATTCTTTAAGGGGATTTTATCTTACTATAAACCCCAAACAGCAGAAATCTTTTAAAACACTTGACTCTGCTGAGTTTTTGTTAGAACATCTACTTTAATGATGAGACATCAGTGAGCCAAATTTGTAAGATCTGATAATATTTTAGTCTAAGGTAATGTGAATGATTTTCAGTGATATGTGTACATATGTATACAACTATATCCAGGAAAATGCCTTAATTGCAATTAAAGATCAAGTATTTGCCTGTGGTTATGGCTGGCCAAATGCCTGGTTTCCCAAGTCTGTTTGCTAAACTGCACTGTATGAAGTCTCAAATTAGGCATCATTACCTTAAAATTTTAGAATAGCATCTAAATAGATATTCAACATATATAGGAGGCAATATTAAACATTTCTTCTTCCCCTGTACTCATGTTAATGAGAATTTTGACATTATCTAATGTTATTAAAAGCATAATTATTTTGGAAGAAATTCAGGGCTGGCTCTGCACATAGTATTTGGATCACTAACTGCCAGGTCTGCATTCAGTACACATGAAGTGGAGGCAGGTCAGCTATTTGTTCTACAACGAGCGATTTCTGAATCAAGTAGGAAGGAAAACGGCAGTATGAAGACTGCTGGCACTCTTGTTATAACTTGCTACTGAGGTGTGAAGTACTCATTGCCAAGTGGCTTCTGCAGCTGAAGAGGGGCTTGTGCTGAATGCCTGAATGAGAGTCGGAAGTAGGAAATAATATAGTCTGTGAGTGCTGCAAAATGTCTGTAAACATTCATCCATTTATATCTAATGAAATTAAATACTAAAGTATATATCCATAGGAGGGAACACCAGTCTTGGAGCAAGGTTAGAGCACTTACAAAGATTTCAGTGTAACACTATGATTTTTCATAGTAATCAGGACCCTAGATGTGGTGGAGTCACATGGTTCTTTGCCCCTACCTGGGATGGGATCTTTTCGCAGAAGCCTGACATTTAACAGGAAGAATGTCTTTCCAAAATAATAAAAGCAGCTATGGCCTTCATTGTTATGCTTTTGATATAGATCATAACCTTGAGTCTTATCCTTGAGATGAGCTGACTTCCTGCAGGGTATTATCAAGATCTTTCTTAACCGCTGGTAGAATAAACTCTGAAGAGGTGTTGAACAAATGAGTAGCTTTTTGGAAGCTGCTAGCTTGACATGTCACATATTTGATAGTAGGAGCTGCATTGTATTGGATTTGTATATATATACACAGAATTCACAATAATAACAATGTTGCTTTATTTCATAAGAGAGCCTGTCCATCATAACCTTTTTTGTTCCTTGTCTGATTTTACCATTCTCTATTAGGTTAACTGCTGCATTTTAAAAGCTTGGGACTTAAATATTTTCATTAATAGAAGTCCAAAACCTCTGACCCTCAAATCTTGAAAATAAGAATCAAAGTAAAAATCTGATTGCATAAGCATGTAGTAGAGTTTGAGAGGAGAAATTACGTTGTTTTAAACCAGTAAAAAGAAAAGGGCAATGATATCAGATTCTGGATAACAGTATCTAATACTAAGGTTCAGCTATGAGGCCATTCACTGTAGGCCTTACAAATGGATCTGTAGGTGTAGATCTATTTCTAGGTTGCATGCTGTGTTAACCCATTAATGGGGCACATAGGCTCCCAGTATAAGAGTTCAGTCTGCAGAACAGGAATCACCGTAAGCAAATGCAGAAAATGCAGAAGAAAAGTATTTTTATAAACTTTGTCATTCTCTGGATTTTTTTTTTTTTTATTATTATAGTCATGTGCTTAATTTTTCTTGACTTTTACATGTTCATGGAGGTTTTTGAAAGTCTTTAAAAAAAAAAAAAGTTTAAAGTCCTGAAAAATCCTCTTCTATGCTCAGAAGCAGGATTTTATGTCTGGACTTTTATCAGCAATGATATGACCAAGTATGTGACCAGTATGACCATGGCCTTCAGTTTTCAGAGCTAGAAAGTGCTTGGGGATAAATTTCTCATATCTGTATGTTTTGAATGCTGTTTTGTGTTCCACTTCAGGTTTCTAATCCTTTTTTTTGGTGGAATCTGTCCTTCAAGAACAACAGCACACATACTTGCTTAAGGATGCCATTACTTTTCTCTGTCTACTAACTAGGTTTCTGATCCTATTTGTTTACCTCCTGAAAACAGTTGAAGAATTCATGTTCTTATTAATCAATACAAAAACGTGTTTGGAAAACAGCTATAGAAACTCTAGCTCCCCTTGGTTTAGATATTGGAATAGAAAGTCTGCTCTGCTGTTCTGCATCAAAAGTAACCTGTTAAGGATTTAAGGCTGTGATGCGGGAGTGGCAAGAATGAGACTAAAATATCTGTGGAAAGAAGCCCTTTACTTCAAGTTGAGGATTGATTTTTCAGTTTGGGTAAGCACCATTTTTTCCTGTAACAATCCAATGACCTCTTCTGGATTTAAACTTTTTTGAGGGGATGTATATTAATTGTAGGATAATGTACGACATTAAGTACAACACTGTGTAACACTAGATGTTTTCAGGAAAACCGAGCTACAATTCAAAGGCAGAAGCAAGAGCAGGGACTGTTTAAAACACTTTTCTCAAAAGAAAAGGTATGTGAGAATCTATCAGAATCGTCTGTGAGCCAAAATACAGATGAAACCTGACATGAAATACCAAGCATCATAATGTACTTGCTGGGAAAATGTGAAAACAAAAGGCAGCACTTCCAGAAAAAATAATAAAGAATTTGTGATTGAGACAAAGCTTCTCTGCTCTGTGACTTACAAGAAATGCAGGAAGACCTTGACAGACTTCTGATGGTGAATTAATTTGAGTTTAGATTTAAAGGTTAGAGTGTAATAACACTTTGATTGTTACGATCCTGATTCTTTATAGGAAAAATGTAGTCTGCATTATTCACAGTCTCAACTTTGTCGTTACTGTATGATGATAGGTAGAGGCTTTTCAAGTTATGACTCACTTTACTCTGTGATGCCATCATAGTAGTAGAATTTTCAGGAAAAGGCTTTCTTTGTTTTAACCTCTGATGTTTCAAAAAATAAAGTCATTAATTTATGTGGGGATAAAAGAAATAAATCACTTCATCTTCCTTACCTCTTTTCCCTAAAGAACTTAACGTCAGACATCCTTGCTGTTGCTCAAAGTTGACAGAAAATCAAAAGCACTCTTTCAAATATGGCCAGATTTTCTTCACATTTTTGAGTCATGCCATGAGCTTTTATTTCTAGCTGCACAAATTCTTTTTCATTATTATTTTTCTTGTTCTAGATATGTGGGAAGTATTCCATAGTGTGAATTGAAATATAAATGGTTAAAGCCAATAAGATGTCTTTGAGAAGGATACATTGGAGTTTGAAGAAGATTGTTATTAAAGAGGATTTTTTGAAGTTCCCTGACATATGAAAAATTATTATTACTACAATGACTACTATTGCAGGAAATATAGACCTTCTTCTATGTTAGCTCTCAAACTTATTTATAAATCAATACCAAAAGCAACTTTATTAGTGAATGGAAAGCTAATGACAAAGACACTCTCCATACATTGAATAAGAAATTTTTGGTAGTCCTCTTAAGAAAATTACCCATTTGTGTACAAACTGCATGAAGTTCCTCCCTCCCTCCCTCCCTCCC
>NC_031769.1:72726863-72943992 GCF_001522545.3 Parus major | reverse complement strand
CTGCATTACTTTCAGTAGATAGTTCTCTTAGCTTGGCAGAGGGTTTGGAAGGGAAAAGGATCTTGTTTTCTCCCTAGATTGTTTACTGTTAGCATGTTTACGTGAAAGAACTATCAGACAGTGCTATCAGATAAAATACAGCATTGGCAAAGGAAGTAAGGTGCCCCACAGTGGTATATTGTTATGCCTTTTCTTTTTGGTTTTGTGCATCTTGTACTCCATTGCACAGCTTGAGGGATGGACAGTTATTTGGATAGACTAATAAATCACATAAAACCCCCAAGATATTTGATTCTCAGGCGTTCAAAACCATAGAAACTGGATGGTTCAGTTCCTAGCCATGGAACTTTGTTGTTTTGAAAGGCACTAATCAGTCAGATGATGCAGACCAATGAACTATTTATAGGAAGAGATTAGGGCTGTGATTCCCAGATTCAGTTTGCATCCATATCTGAAATTTCAGATACAGTCACTTTTTAATGTGTTCCATTATTTTTTTAATTTAGTCAATTTATTCAGCTTTTTTTCGCAAGGTCATTCTCTCTCTTTCCTTCTCCAAATATTTTAACTGATAAACCCATGTTATTAAGGCATCTAAGTATGTTGTCAGAAGATTCAGCTCTCAACTGAACTGTGAATTTGCTATTTTTTATTTTTCAGAAAGTATTTGCAGCTTTTCCTGCATTTTTTCTAAGAGCACACAAACAAGCAGACGCACACACAAAAGAAAAAACACCAAAGGTATATGTAATTTCACTTCTTACCTATTAAAATGTAATCAAAAGATAATTAAATGACTGATTGGGAGTATTTTTCAGTTTTTCATCTCTCTATTCAAGTAATTTTATACAACAGTCTTCCTTTTGTAAAGATGGAACATTTGAGATCTTTTGAATGCTTCAAACATCAGATACAACACCTAGTAATATTTTACCAATAAAATATTAAAAAACATGAATTTCACATTGTTTTTCAGTCCCCTACTAATTTTAAATAAATTTATAGCAACTGGAAAGTTAATTTTTCTGAGCTTTTACATTGTTTTACCTACTGAAAATCAAATACATATTAAAATTTTGTAGCACTTTATCATTTTGAAATTTAGCTGTATGAATAAAACTTGTTTCCATGGAAAATAGTACAAATGTTACTGAATTAGAATAATTTTCTCCTTAAATTTTGTTTAATGAAATTATTCCATTTTAATTTAATCTTATTATTCTAGATATGTCTACTGTGACCCCATTGGTCTGTTTTGATATATGTACTCTGCTTCATGGTTATCCTTGGAGATTAAATTCCTGCTGAACAAAAGAATTTATCATTATATCTTGCAGGTCAAATTGTATAAGTCATGGATTAAATCAAATAGACAAACAAAGAGTACTTTTTTATCACAGCCACAATACACAAACTTTCCTTTTTTCTCATCTTTGGTTGAAATTCACTTTAGAAAACAGTAATACAAAAGTAAAAAACTTTGATAAGCCTGTGTTGAGAACTTTGTCCCTCAGTTTTTTATCTAAAATTCAGCAGACAGACTTAAAGCTTTCTTTCTTCTGTGCTTTCCTCATCCCAAGGTACTTTCTATCATAGATATATTTTGCTATACACCCAAGCCTCCTATGCTCCCTTTTCTGAAATGGAATCTGCAATTTAAGGGGGGTGATGGGGGGGGTGGGGGGGGGCGTGCAGGGGTTTGCAAGAAACAGTTGAGGTGAAAAAAATAATTTAATTACCTGTGAATGAAAAGGTTGCAAAATATGCTCTAATTCAATCATTCACAGGTTGAGGGAAGACTAGAAAGTAATAGTTTTGATTTTTTTAACTTTCATGAGATACTCTAACACTGGGAGGCATAGGCATTTTTTTTAAGATACCATTCTTAAAAACAGAATAGCAATATCTTAACAATACAAATACGCTATTTTAAATTAGTTCTGACATGGAAAAATAAGATTTTGAACATTTTCTTAGCACTATTTTCCCAAGAGGTATTATGTATAAATTAATTAAGCAATCAGGGAAAGGAGATTTTGATTACTTTACTATGCTTTTATCATTATTTACAATCACAGCTTATTCTAATACAAAAATAATTGCTGTTTTCAAGCTTAGTAAGCTGCACAGGAAGATTTTAATGTACGGTTTCACAGAAGAGCTCTAAGTATATTTCTTAGGTAAGATACGGTTGCAGATCCCTCGAGTTTTTAACACAGATAATTCAATATTGTAGCATTCAAAACTAAACACTTATTTTAACAGGACAGCTGTGACAAGAAATTCTGATTCAAATATGACAATACAGGACAAATAAAGCAATGGAGGCTGCATGAAAGGAGGCTAATAATGTTTTGGAGGGATATCACCTTGGTAAGGAAGCAGATATAAGGGTACTTTGCAGAATTTGGAGTATTTATCTACAAGGATGAGTTCTAATGCACAGCTACTATATCAATATTAATTAAGCAAATATTATAGAACTGCTTCATTCCCTGTTCCGCATCCCTTGACCTTTGTGGAAGTATACTAGTCACAGCAATGCTCACCCAGCAGTTTTCATTGTTAAGAACCATCTTTTTACAAATCATCTTATGGACAAAAGGGTAGAGCCAATGTAGCATCCATAATTTACAGTCAGTCAGTTGTTTTTTTAGAAGACCAGTAGTCCAAATTATCTACTTAATAGAGAAAAGACTAGGGTTTTTTCTGTTTCTTTCTTTCTTTGTTGGTGAAATCTTTAACCTGGCAGTGACCCTCTGTTTTATTCATGCTGTTCATTCACAGTACCTTAAGGAGAGGCATGGAGAAGTACCACAAGTCCATGCCAGAATGCATGTAATGTTCATAGTGGGGATTTCTTCCTTTCCTCTGCCAGTAAAAGCATGATCTCAGTATCACTACTTTCTTTCTTCTCAGCTTGGAGGTCTGTTTTGGTCTGTTATGGCAATTCTCCTCTTTTTCTTGCTGATCAGGGAACCAGGACCAGCATCCAACAAACAGTATTACATAGTCCTAGCTCAGTCTGGAGAGGCTTGAGTGACTTTTATTGGGGTACAGAGCTCCAAATTTTTTTATAGGGATAGTTACTTATTGTTTTTCATGTTTTTTGAAACTGAGAAGCTTAAATCTAAGGCCACATTTTTCAAAGATGACTTCTAATTTCTTGGGTTTTGGTTGGATGACTTCAGTGTAGTCAGAAAGTCTGGGATTTTCTGGGATTTTTTTTCAGGCTGATGATGTTCTTCCAGCACAGATCACTGTGAAGGGTGAACACTCAAGTCAAGGTGTGTCTACACAGGCATCAAACCTCTGGGTAAATGAATTGTGTCAGGATGCAATCCCTGTACTCAGTGTCATACAGCATGTCAGATGGAAGAATGCATTTGCTGATGCAGAGTATGGGAACTCTCATTCCAGTAGTGAATGCATGGGTTTATATTTTCCACCTGTGTTAATCATGTCCCTAGTAAAGATCATGAAAAAGAGATCATCTGAGTGAATAGAAATTCTGTCTTTCAGAAGAGAAAATGCTTAGTTGTTTGGGGTGCTTTTAGAAGTGGATTATAGTGTGTTTAAATTTTATACAAGCAAACTTTCTTTGTGACATCTGCTGTCAAATTTGACTCTGAATGAATTCTCTGAGGGGAAGTAATGCATTGCCTTGAGAGTACTACCTGAAATGTGCAAGTGAGCACTTAAGCTCCATTTAGCATGTGAAAAAGATGCAGTATAACCTTCTCAATTTTTGAAATTCAGGTTTTTTTTACTGGGAAACTTTCAGAAGTGGACTGGCAGATTAAGTAGTTGAACTGACAATAAGAAAAGCAAAATAAACCTTAAAGGGCAGATTTTTTTTTATTGTCTAGTCAGCCTTTATATGAGTTTAATCTTTGTTGCTGTCAACTGAATGCTCTCATTCATTTTTACTCTCCTATTTCATTATACAGTTTCCATCCGAGAGGTCCATTATCAGAATGCACTTATTAAACATGGCATCAAAAGAGCAAGATGATGTTTAGGTAGAAGTCTAGGCCAAGGATAATAAATATTTATTAACAGAGAATATTGTCATACTGGTGAGATGCTAGCTGTCTTCATCCAAAAGATTTCTGGAAACAGCAATTATTTGCAGAGAGACTCCCAGGAGGATTCAGTACTTGCTATAGCTAAGCTTTACAACAGCTGTTAGATATTCTCAGCATCTTTTCTTAAGGCTGCTGCTTGACAACCCTTTCCATGAAGATGTTTTTTCTAGTATCCAATCTAAACCTTCTCTGGCACAACTTGAGGCCATTTTCTCTTGTTCTATCACTTGATGTTTGGGAGAAGAAATTTACACCTCACCTGGCTACAACCTCTTCTTCAGGCATAAGGTCTCCCCTGAGCCTCCTTTTCTCAGAGGCTGAACACCACCAGTTCCCTCAACTGCTCTTCACAGGGCTTGTGCTCCAGATCCTTACCCAGCTCATTTGCCCTTCTCTGCACATACTCCAGATGCTCAGTGTGGAGTATTCTTGGAGTGAGGGGCCAAAAATACACACAGCTCTGTGGAGTTAGGAGCCCAAAACACAGGACTTGAATTGCAGCCTCACCAATGCCAAGTACAAGGGGACAATCACTGCCCTGCTCCTGCTGGCTACACTATTGCTGATACAGGCCAGGATGCCATTGGCCTTGTTGGCTACCTGGGCATATGCTAGATCATGTTCAGCTGGCTGTCAAACAGCACCTTTTCTACCAGGCAGCTTGCTAGCCACTCTTTTCCAGGCTTGTAGTGCTACATGGGATTTTTGCAACCCAAGTGTAGGCACTTTGTTCAACCTTATACAACATGACTTGACCCAACAATCCAGCATACCCTGATCCCTCTGCAGAGCCTTCCTACCCTCCTGCAGATCAATACAGCTAACTTGAAGTCCTCTGCAGACTGACTGAAGGTGCACTTGATCTCCCCTGTCCAGACCATCAAAGATGTTAAACAGGACAGTCCCTGGTACTGAGCCTTGGGGAGCCCCACCAGCTGCCAGTTGGATATAATTCCATTCACCACCATTCTCTGGGCTTGGCTAGCCAACCATTTTTTTTTTTTTGGCCAGTCAAGAGTATACCCATCCACACCATGGGAAGTCTGTTTCTCCAGAAGAAAGCTGTATGAAACAGTATCAAAAAACTTTAATAAAGTCCACATAGACAACAGCCACAGCCTTTCCTTCATCCACTAGGCAGGTCACCTTGCCATAGAAGGGGTCAAGCAGAACCTTCAGGCTGGGCCTGAACACTTGATTGTCCTGTACATATTGCATGATGGCACTCAAGATGATCTGCTCCATGACCTCCTCCCCTAGCACTGAGATCAGACTGAGGGTCTGTAGTTCCCCAGATTGTACCTCTGGCCCTTGTAGATGGACATCTCATTTACTAATCTCCTGACAACTGGAACTCTGCCAGTCCCCTGAGTACTCTCAGGTGAATCCATCCAGCCCCATGAACTGTTGTGGGTTTAAGTTGCTTAACAGGTTGCTGCCCATTCCCTCCTGGATGATGGGGTTTCATGCTGCTTCCAGCTCAGGAGACTGGATACCTTAAAGACAGTTGTTCTGACTATTAAAGACTGAGACAAAGAAGGCTATTAACTACTTCAGCCTTTCCCTCATCCTTTGTGATTATATTTCACTCCACACTGAGTGAAGGATAGAGGTTTTCCTTTACCCTGTTGTTGATATATTTGTAAAAAAATTTCTTTTTGCCTTTTACAGCAGTGGCCAGATTAAATTCCAGCTGTTTTTTGGCCCTTCTACTTTCCTTCCCCCATAACCTCACAATATCCCTGTAGTCTAACTGACTTGCCTGCCCCTTCTTCCAGTGGTGATATACTTTTTCCCCATACAAAGCTGGAAGTTTAGCCATGGAGATGGCCTGATCCTGATTTCCATCTTAAAGCACCTGACAACTGGACAAACTGGTCTTCCAAGGTTGCAGGCAGCTTTTGGGTGGATCTCATTTTACCTTAAATTTATTAATCAAATTATCTGACTTTTTAACATTTTTCTATTGTAAAATTTGGGACCGCTTTTCTACTTTCTTTTAAGGTTTTTACACTGTGTGGCAGTACTTAAGTAAATTGAGTGCATATGCTTTAGTAGTGCTCAGTTGCCTGACACAGGCCTTTACCTTGGGTTTGTAGTGCAGCTGAAAAATAAGGACAAATCTGTCCTCTAAATAATTCTTAAATGTCAGGAGTAAATGACAGAGTGTGTGGAGGGAAAAAATACCTACACTATTCTGATCTAGAAGTCTTGGTGGAGCTGTTCTAAATTAGGGGCCTGATTCTCATTACTTCAACATAGCACCACGAATGTGAGCTAAATATCTGCTAGCATCCTGCATTTGAATATTCTGCACGAAGGCTGTTTGGGGCAATCCCAGGGATACAGATGGCAGTCAGTAAATAAACAGTAAGCTGTGTGTGTTGCAGGGCTTCCCTGTTGCTGGAGAGACAAAGATTCTGTTTCTCCTTCATCACTAGAAAAGTCTGAAGGACTTAAAGAAGGAGACAGTTCAGCAGACACTTTCACAACCCTACGTGTCAGCAGATGCCAGAAGAAAGCAAGTCATTAGTTCTCAGGTGCAGAATTAAAAGATATTTAAGAAACATTCACTATGAATCATATCTTTGTATTTTTCTACTTAAAGGGAAAAAAAATAGAGATGCCAAGAATGTGACTTCTTCAAGTGTAATTACTGAAGGCAAATGTTGGAATCCAAAATAAAAGCCTCTCTGAGCTCCTCAGAGAGAGAAAAGAATTAAAATGTATTAAACCATAAATACAGAGTAAAAGTGTAGGTTTTAGTTTTAAGTAAGGAAAAAAAATAGCTTAAGTGCCCTAAGAGTCTGTGTTAGCTAGTGAAAAGCCTTATTACCCAGTTTAAAGTGGTAATACCCTTCACAAATTCAACTTAGCTCTAGACATAATAAAAATATAGTTTGCATTCTTAGATAAGAACAGATAGAATTATTCACGTAAACAGGTAATACCCTACACGTATGATTTAGGTAAAAAGAATATTGCTTTCACATGTTAGAATTAAGTTCAGATTGGTGTAAAAAATATTGTTTTAGAAGCGTGTTTTTAGCTGATTGGATGATTTATGGATTTAATCCCCTGTATTGGGGATAGAAGAAGAACAACTGACAGAAGAAAAGAAAAAAAAAAGTCTGATAAAGAAGAGCAGCTCCATCACCACCAACTGCTTTTGCAGCCCAAGATAACAGAGCTCCACACCGAGAAGCTGCTGCCCCAAACACCGGGACCTTGTACCAGAGAGCTGCTGCTCAGAACTCAGGACTTTATGCCAAAAGCTTTTAGCAAAGACTTTAACTCTCTGAACTCTCTGCCTTTGAGACTGATGCTTTTATACAATAAATACCTTTCTAGCAACCATCAATTGCTCATATCGCTTTGAGACCTGGAAATATTTCTGTAATCCCCGTTGAAGGTGTGACAGGAAAAAAATAAACAAACAAATAAATAAATAATTAAATGCATTCGTTTACGTAGTCACAGGATTTTTTTTTTATTTTTGTTTTTTTAGTTTTTATTTTGTGGAAAAAAAACTAAGCATTCATAGAGGGGGAAAAAAATCCTTTATTTAATCTTAACTTCCCAGTAGGGAGAAGAAGTGATAGGAGAAGTTGAAGATTAGAGTTTTAAGAAGTCTTCATTTACACTGGTAAGATCAAGTAAAATAGGAAAAGTCTGTGTATAGTCCTATAGTCTGAATAGTCCTATTCAAAAACTTAATCTAGACCTTGTTTTCTCAGATTTGTCATCAATTTCTTTAATTATAATATGCTTGCATTTTGCAGTAGCAAACATGCAGATACGAGTTGTTACATTTTTCAGAGGCTTAAAGAGATTAAAATTTGATTCTATAAGTATTTTGATATCTAATATCATCTTTCATAATTTTTTTCTTGACTCTTAATGTAAATACTTCTAGTGCTTTGTAGCAATCAATCCAAACATAATTTTAAAGACAGAAAATCAAATACATGCAAGTGATTAATTAAAATGGGAAAACGATGACTAGACTTATTCAAGATCAGAAGCAAATACCAGCTTTCTTCCTCTGGAGATTAGTCCAAATATCACTGCTGAAGTACATCTCAGCAGCTCAAACATGCATTTTTAATCACTACTTTTCTTTACATCAGTTACAAAATTAGAAATAGCCCATTACAAAATTAGTAGCTGTTTACAGATTAGGAATCTTTGGATTTGATTCTGTTTGTGAAACATTTTTTATGAGCAATAAGCTACATGTTCTTTGCTAAATTATCTCCCATGCATGTGAGATACTAAAACTTGAAAGTGCCTGACAGATTTCCACACTTGCTGCCTTCAGCATTTTCTTCCTCTTTTGAAGATGTAGTCTTTTCTCAAGTACCTTCCTTGCATTGTTTTCAAATCAGGAGGAATAGATGTGGATTATATAATGTGGGAATTAATTTTGATGAATTCCCATCATTCTTCAAAACTTCTTTTCATTTACTATTCCAAGTATTTTTAAACACTGTAAAATTATCTAAATCTGTCTAATATCTAAAATTATTTGTTTCCTAAGTCATTGGCAATGATCTTTGTGATACTTCTTTTCCAACCTTTCAACTTCCAATATAGCTGATTTATGATCTTTTTTGAAAACTTCCCTTGGGCATCAGTCATAGGGCAATTGTATTTTGCAAAGAAGTACATGTAGAAAATAATAAGAGACCCTGTTTCCTAGTGACATTGTAACCTATCTAAAATTCCAGTCTACATCTCTTTATTGTTGCAATTCCAGGGAGGGGTTGGGGTTTTATTGTTTTTTTAGTTTTGGGGGTCTTATTGGGGGAGGGGATTTTTTTGGCTTGATTTATTTTGTTTTTGAGGAGAAAAAAAAATTATCCATTTCCTTCATCACATTCAGTGTCTCATTTTATCAAATTAATAGCTATTAATACGAGTTCTATAATTGACATTTTTTCCTCTTACTCTGGCACATGGAATTGTTTTAAGTAGAAATCAGAAGGCACATAAAGTGTAAAGGGCTAAAAGCAAGTAAATAGAAACATGTATTTCCCCCCTTAAGAATGGAGCTAACATAACTAATAGCATAAAATTATTTTTTAGCCAGTGAGTAAAATGGTGATTACTGTATTGTCCACATAAAAAGTTAATTGAAAACCATTTTAATCTATTATAAAATTCTGAATATTGACAAGCTGTGATTAAAACTCAAGTTAATCTACAGATTATGTTAGCAAAGTAACTCAATTCACTGACGGAAAATTTTAAAATTCCTTTGGAAAGGTTCATTTTATGAAGCTCAGTGTTGATCTTTAAAAAATTCCAAGTTAATTAAAAGGCTAAAATGCTTCCAGATGTTCCAGGTCTTTTATTATTAAGCAAGTAATCTTTACTAAGTTTTCTTTTACAGATGTGTTTCAACTGTTCTATTGTAGACGTATATGTATCATATGTTTTCACCCTGCACTCTTTCTCCCCTGTTCTATCTTTAGATATTAATTTGCTGCTGCATAGCTTTACTTCTAACATTTATTTCAAGAAGAAAAGAAAACTACTTCTCTGGTGGTTTTCTAAGCCTTATAGTGTCACAGATGATAAAGGATTTTCATTCCCTTTGCTTGGACACCATTTACCCTACACTTTCTTCAGGTTCCTTTGTTGCTGCCTGGTTTTACTTGAATAAATGATTCATTAAAATCAAAGTAGTTTCTTTTATGGTTGTCAAATTCCCTAGAAATAGCCTCCTGGAAATTGCTTGCTAATGCTGAGAACACTTGAAAGTTTCCAGTCTTATAGCCCTTAAGCCATTGCCTTGTACAGTACTTGAATTAGTTATGTTATGCATCAGCTTTGAGTAATTACAAATGCTAAAATTTTTCATGAGATCAGAGAGGAAAAAAGGTCAGAGTTCATATTACTTAGCTTTATACAATTTCTGTGTGATTGTGGCAGCCCAGATTATGAGAATGGACTGCAATGCATTGTTAGTGTGCTAAAACATTGCTGCCTTGAAGCACATTGTTGATGTGGAGAGTTGACCCTGGCCATCAGCAAGATTGCACCCAGCAGCTGTCTCAGTCCCCCTCCTCAACCAGACAGAGGATTGAAAATGTGATATGCCAAGATAAAGACAGGAAACTCACCATTTACCATCACTGATAAAACAGACTCAGTCTGGGAGGGAAAAAAAAAAAGCATTGCCCATTAAAATAGAGCTGGATCGTGTGGAACAAAGACCAAAAAAAATACCGACCTTATCCCACTGTACGTCCATCTTCCCAAACTCAACTTCACTCATACATTTCTGGCTTCTCTTCTTCCTCTCCTCCAGTGAGCAGCGCAGGGGGTGGGAAATTGGAGGCTGCGCTCAGTCCATAGCATCTCTTCTCTGCTACTTGTTCCCACATTTTCCCTTCTTCAGCCTGGGGCCTTCCCAGGAGCCGCAGGGAAAGCCCGGCCCGGCCGGGGTCTCTCCCTGGCCGCAGGCCCATCCCTGCCGGCTCTCTGCTGGCCCCGGCCCTGCTCCCGCTGTCCCCCCGGGGCTCGCAGGGCTGTTTGTGGCTCGGTTCCCCTGGCTCAGCCCTGGCTGCCGGGCAGCGTTTTGCCCTCCCTTGGCCAGGCTTTCCCTGGGGCTCTCGCCCGCTCGCCCGTGGCTGAGGGGCTCAGCCGGGCCCAGCCCTGGGGCCTCTGCAGCCGCCGGCACCTTGCCATGGACTACACTGAAAAGTAATTAAAAAATTGTGGTCAGTGTCTGTCAAGCATCTTTTATTAAAGATTCAGTGTTATGAGACCTGTTTTGTAAAATGTTTACTGTAGCTTTCTAGACTTTTTTTATAAAACCCATTACAAAGATGGTTGTAAACAAAGCATCTTTGGAACACCTAAAATTCTTCACTTATCAGCTCCCTTGTACTGAGTTTCTGTGTAGCTTACTGTGGGCTGTTTGTTTGTGTGTTTATTCATTTGGATATCTATTCAATTGCAATTTGAGATTTGTTGCAAAATGGTTTTAAAGTTAGTTTGTGGTGATGGTTGTTCAGAGAGCTTGTTGGAGGTACTGAAGTCACAGATGAATTTTCAACAAGCTACCCAGAGATAAAAGGGTATTGCATTTACTGTAAGGTCAGAGAAAATTGCTTTAAACTCCTAGCAATATATTTTGTACCTGATACTGGCATCAAAAAGCAGCTTTGAGTCCCTAAACTTATCAAAAACTATATTCAGTGAAACTCGGAGTTTTTTTAATAGCCTTCAATACTAAAATAGTATGTAAAACCACTTGAAAATTCTAGTTACACCATATAAATCCATTTGTGTTAGGACGCTCAACTGTAAAAAAGAAATACTTCTTAAATAGCTCTTGAAGGTACTGAAAATGTTAAAATTACAATGGAAAAGTTGTCTTGACATATTTCAGGATATCTTCTGCCTAATGTAGGAGCTGCACTCCTACAAATTCACTTCTTCTCTGTCTGTCTCAAAGAAGAAAACTAAATTTCCTTTTTCCTTCCACAAGGCTTCTATAAATGTGATAAGTCCAGGAATTTTGTTTCGGTGAAAAGGTTTAGTAAGAAATAAGCTTTAAAGCACAGTTTAAAAACGTGCTGACTGTGATGCCACGCAGAAAGTGTCTGCAGACAGTGCCCTCATCAAGTTGTGACACCACTGAGACTGCAGAAAATCTGTAATGCTTCTAAAGAACAAAATGGAAGGGTGGGATCTGCACACAGAGCAGAGCCAATATTAAAATTTTTTGCCATCATTAGCATAATCCCATTAATTCCCCAGTATCCTGACAGGCAGGGTCTGGAGCTTGTAGGACCTGGCGGCCCTGAAAGGGTGGCATTGGCTGTCCTGGCTGTTGGGGAGTGACTCTTATGTCTTTGGGGTGAGCAGGGCTGTGTAATACCAGTTGTGCTGACACTGTGACAGCGGCATTATTGCCAGTTGACCATTGCCGCATGATCAACACAGCTTGGGTTTTACCAGAGGCTGACAGTCACCAACAAGCACTAGCTATGTGCTGCCCAGGGTACCTGGAGAAGCGTGCAAAGAGTTTCTGAGGAAAGATATGAAAATAAACCTACACAGGCTTAAGGCTGAAGGAGGAAATCCCTTTCACAGCCCTGGCCAGGCTCTTGTACTGCCCAAGCTGTATCCTTTAAGGCCTTTCGACAACTGCTGACTTTATTCTTAGCTCTGTCTAGCCTCTGTTCTAAGTCAGCCTTCTCAAGGCACCAGTTCAGACAACTGAATGTAATCTAATGCAATTAAAACTACCGTGATAAAACGGTAAGAGATGTCTGTGTGTTTAGAATTAGTGGATCAGTTCCTATGTTAGAAAATATTTAAATTACTAACAGATTTGGCATTGGTAGAACTGACAGTAGAAAGTTGGTAAGTACCTACCAGTTATCTCAGCTGAAAGTTTTTTGGCAAGTTCCACTCAGAAATGATTTTTGGCTTGTGTGACAAAATTGCCATCTCCCAAATTGGTTCCTCTCTTGCTGAACTAAAAAGAATAATTTGGAAGGAAGTGTTTAAAAATTTCAGATGGTGTATTTTTATTAAATTTAAAGGCCTTGTATTTCACTTCAGCATTGTTAGTGATCTCTGTTTCATAGTTATAACACTGAAGAAGGTAACTTTTCTGCTGTCAACTTGATTTAAATGCAGTTTTTCAAGTAGGTTAATGTGTAATATTTTCCTCTGTAAATGAATATTTTTTCTCTACTCAGAATTTAGTTTTTTTGCTAGTGTGCATTTATTTCCCACTCACTTTTTTAAAACTTGGACAGCTTTTTTGTCTAAGGCATCATTTTTTAACTGAACTTCTTGTTTCAGAAAATCAGGGTGAATAATTACAGTGAGAGACTAATGCAAATGAAGTGACAATACTAAAGGGTTTCTGAAATTTCACTATTTTTGCAGACTGAATGTGTTATGTGTTCTTCTTCCTCCATTGCTGGAAGCAGTAAACAAGGTATTTTTTATATCTGATATATGGTGGTACTTCAAGATATATGAATCTCTTATGTGTTTTACACTTTGAAGCCATGTCTTCTGCTCCCACAAAAGCATTCTTTCTTCCCCAAACTATTTTTTGTCAAGGTCAGTTGTAGTTTATTCACATCCTAGCAGACAGAACATCCTTTAAAAACAGTTCAACTAATAACACCCCATTTCCTATGGGTATGTGCTCTATATACTCTAGGGTTTCTTCCCTCTCTTCTCTTCATTGAATCCTAGCTGTTCCTCAAACTTGTAACATCTACCATCAGGTAGAGGGCAAGAATGGCTTTGCCACTGTATATCAGCATGTCCTTATGGCCAATGTCTGTTGACAAACAATGATAGCTGCATTCTTCTTGCATTTCCCACTGCAAAGACTTGCTCTTTCTCTACAAAGCCTGTGGGAATTTGATTCTCATTTGTGGTCTTTATTGCTTTGTCAAGGCAGGGTGAAATAGTTCTGTTGGTCAAAAGTTTGCTAAGATTGTGCTGAGTAGGTGTAAAAGACTGAAGCAGGGATAGGCAAACAATCTATGGAAACCTTAGAAAATTCTGCAATTTATTTTGTTTATCTGCACTCATCCAATAATGTTGAAAAAGCAATGAAATTTCTGACATATCTCTAACAGTTTAATAGAAGACACTATTTTCCCTGTCACATTTACTATTAGCCATGTATTGGGTTCCAGTTCAACAGCTCTTATAATTTAGTTTTGACAAATTGATATCTTACTTATTTTTGAAGTATTTTTCTTATCACCTTGTGGTTAGCAAAGGCTCTTTTTTTGTTACCATTTCATCACATTTTCTTCCTAAACTATCGCTTCATCTTATGTACAATGATTGGCTCTGCTTTAGTACCTTTTAAAATGAGTACTAAACACAAGCCATAGATCTTACTGGTTCAAATAAAAACAAGTATATTGTTCAGCATTGCAGAGCATGATTGAACAAGTCTGTGATAATTCTTGATGTGCACAAAGACACTTCAGGGGCTGTCATTTTTGTGATCACTTAAATGAAAAAAGCCTTATATGTGCAGATGGCTTTTCCTATGTACATTTTAGTGGCTTGACTAATTTCCTTTTGGAGGCATAAATTGCATATGTTGTAGATAAAAAAGGCTGACTGTCATGTGTAACGATTATATTTTAAAGAATAGTAGTATAAGTATCAATCTTAATGTTTTCTTGAGCAATAGCTACTTTTAAAAGTTCAATATGTTTTTAACTGCTTGGTCAAATGATGAGTCAGATCTTAGTTTATAATTATCTTGCCTTGATATAATTGGGATAACAGTGTGCTTGTGAGTGAAGTGAGCTAAAAAATATTAACCTCTATAAAATTCCACGTAATTTCAGAACTATCCACATGATAAACAATTTTATATGCTGTTTAAAATACGCAAAATGGGAATTAACAGAGATGTTATGTCTGTACGTTGCAAAAATATTAAATTGTCAGAAAATAGCCCTTTAAATTACTGCAGATGTCTCCTCATTTCTTCATTCTTAGACTATTCTCATCAGTTCTAGCTTCAGCTAAGGTCAGCTTACTATAGAGTGGTTTGGGTTGGAAGATATCTCAGAGATCAGCCAATTCCAATCCCTCTGCTGTGGGCAGGGGTATCTTTCACTGGACCAAATTACTCAAAGCCCCATCAAACCTGGCCTTGAACACTTCCAGAGAAGGGGCAGCCAAAACTTCTCTGGACAACCTGTTCCACTTCTTCGCCACCCTCAGAGTAAAGAATTTATTACTAATATCTAATCTGCACCTACTCTCTTTCAGTTTGAAGCCCTTCCCCCTTGGCCTCCCACTAGTTCCTTATAAAGTGCTCCTCCCCAGCTCTCTTGTAGGTCTCCTTCAGGTACTGGAAGACTGTCATCTCTTCTACAGGCAGAACAACCCCAGTTCTCTCAGCCTTTCCTTGTATGAGAGGTGCTTCATGTCCTCTGATCACCTTGGTGTCCCTCCTCTGGACTTGCTCCAGCAGGTCCATGTCCTTCCTGGAGCCCCCAGAGCTGGACACAGCACTCCAGGTGGGGTCTCACCAGAGCAGAGCAGAGCAGAGCAGAGCAGAGCAGAGCAGAGCAGAGTGGCAGAATCCCCTCCCTGGCCCTTCTGGACATGCTGCTTTGGATGCAGCCCAGGACACATTTGGCTTTCTGGGCTGGGAGTGCACAATGCTGGCTCATGTCAAGCTTTTTGTCCACCAGAACCCAAAAAGTCCTACTCAGGCCTCTTTTCAGTGAGTTCTCTCAATCTGTACTCATGTCTGGGATTAGCCTCCCCCAGGTTCAGGATCCTGACTTGACCTTGAAGTTGAACTTGATCATGAAGTTGAACTTCATGGGGTTTGCAAATCTCAAGCCTTCTGCATAGGCAGAAGCTATGCAAATCAATGTGCAAATGCAATCAGTGTTGAGGTGTTTGTGAAGCATTTCCAGTCATCTAAAGAGGAAATTTTTTCAGCCAGATTTTCATGTGGTGTTTTGAGAGGAGGAGTTTTTAATGTTTTGTCTTTAAAAATCCCTGTGTTGTAATAGAATGGTTTCTCAAATAGTCTTTCCCTTGCACCTTAATGTTTAAGCAAATTATTTTTGGTCCTTTTTATATACGTAAATATATAATTAGAGTGCAAACATGTATTTTGCTAGTTCACTTGTCTTCTGATTGTGTTTATATATCACAATTACTAGAAATCTAAAAATATTTTTTTCTGGATTTTTATCCTTCAAATTACCTTTTCCTTGAACTTTTATGTGAAAAGTCATTTGAATACCTATAGTACTTTAGAATTTGTGTGGGAATATCAAATGGTGCTTTAAATGCTTTTACTTCAAACAATTTTAAATGCTTGTTGGAGAAAACTTGTTCGAGGTGTATGTTTTATTCAGAACTGATCTAACTTTGATACTGCTGATGTTCAATAGTTATTGATATATTTCCACAGAGAAAGTGTATTTTTATCATTTTTACAAACAACCAAATTTGTCCAAATTTTCTCATATACCTCAAAAAATCTGATTTCTATTCTCAAACTTTTTGATTGATGCTAAATTTCTACATGCCTTTCACTACTTTTTCTTCACTAGGGCTATCTAGGCTGTACTCTAAGAAATTATTTTTCTTCCCTATGAGTATTTTATGGCACTCAAACCTTCAGTCACTTATGTAAGTACAACATTACAATGCTTATGTAATGGAGAGCATCTTAAAGTCTCTAAAGCAAAGATCAACTGGAAAAACCAGCAGAATTCAACAAAAGAGTAAGCCTCAACTTATCTCATTAATAACAGTTTTTGGGGAATAACACAACAATTTATTTGTTTGGTTTTAAGAGTTCACTAGTACTAATAACATGGGCATGTTGTTGTATAAATGGCCAGTTTAAGTATAACAGAATCTCTGTGTTGGAGTTCTTCATTCAAATACTTCTTGCCTTGCATTTGCCATGTTTCTATTTTCCTAGCAAGGACTGGTGCAACAGTGTGCTGTCATTCACATGTCAAAGGAAGTGTTCTGTCCAGGCACTTATTCTCTTTGGATTGCCTAAGTGTCTGCTGCACTCCACCTTAGGCGCCAGTTTGGGTACCACTCTTTGGGTGCTGCTGAATTTCTGTGGTTTTCATGAGCAGTCCCTTCTTTTAAAAGAAGATGCTGAGTAACAAGGTTCATCATGCCAATTCTTTATGAGCCGTTTTGTATTGACATTAGAAGTGAAAGGAGCAGTGCAGGTGGAAGAACAGAGAGTTGAAAAGACAGAAGATGGTAATGGTTTTTATGAGGACTGTAAATCTTTAAATATGACATGAACTGAGAACAGCAAAAATGAGGAGCAGATAGCCTTATTCTTATCAAGAATGTTTTTGTTAAAGTCAAATAAGAGACTTCTGTCATGACATTTCTCTTAAGAAAAAGAGATTAGGGTAACACACACAATTTCAACAGTTTTGTCAGGGTTTATGAAATTGCTCCAGAAGCTGATGTTGTTTTCTCAGGATGGTAGAAGATACTTCAACAAACTCTTTCATGCTTTTGCTGTCTCATTATTCTGTATTTCCTGGACTATGTGTGCTCTATGACACCATTGGGACATATTTGGTTATATTCTGATATCTGACATGCACTTGCATTAAATACTCTAGGGCAAAGCTCATCACAACCAGATAATCAGATTAAAATCATCTGTGAAACAAAATTATTAAATAAGCACAAATTAATAGATGATGTCTTTATTCAAATTTATATTTCAATGTGATGCTTCTGATTCTGGACAGCAAACACAGGTGAAGCAAAATGTACAGGAGCATGTAGTTTCTAGTTGTTTGAATGTCCAAAAAATTATAGACAAATTGATGTCATGGTTTAACCTCATCTGGCAATTAAGTGGTTTAACACAGCAACGCACTTACTCCAACCCAAAAGGATGGGGGAAAGAACTGAAAGGGTAAAAGTGAGAAAACTTATGGTTTGAGATAGAGACAGTTTAATAGGGAAAGCAAAAGGCACATATGCAAGCAAAGCCAATTTTCTGCTTGCCTTCAGCAGGGAACTGGCAGCTCCAGGAGGACTCCCATCTATGTTCCTTCACAGCTCCTTGTGCACATGAGACACTGAAAAGTCCTTGACTCAGAGTAAGCAGTACTTAAACATCAAGCATCAAAACAACCAAAATATCAGTGTGTTATCAACATTGTTCTGAATCCAAACCAAAGCACTGTACCAGCTACTAAGAAGAAAATTATCCTAGATGAAACCAGGACACCATTGTATGGTATGGAATAATCCTTTGGTCAGTTAGGATCACATGTTCCAGTGCACAAGAAGGTCCCAATTTCTGGTGCACCTCCAGCTTCCTTGCAGGTGGGATGGTGCCAGAAGTAGAAACCACCTTGACGGTGTGTAAGTAGTGCTCAGCAATGGATGTTCAGCATTAGTGTGTTATTAACACTTTTTAGATCAAAAATCCAAAACATAGCCCCATATGAGCAGCTATGAAGAAATTTACCTCGGCCAAATCTAGTATAGATGACAAAAAATTTTTTCCTAACACAGAAAAAAAGAGAAATCAATGAAATAATAGTGTTCAGCTTTAGAGACCCTATTAAAAATCTAGCAAGGCATTTTCAAACCGAATCATAGTAATCATAGAATTATTCCTTGCTGATAACTAGGTGTACAACTGGCTGCCTGAAGAATGTAAATAGCTATTGATAATTCTTGTATTCTCCAATTTTATAATTGCATCTACCTATCATATATGCTGAAAGCTCATTATCTATAAACCAAATATATAATTTTGACATCTACTACCATATCTGATTACCTTGTATTTAAATTTTGGTAATCTATAAAGACATATAAAATTTAGAAAGACAAGCAAAGGGAACTTTAAAACATTTCATATGACAAAGAGAAACAGTACAAAGTAAAAAAAAAGAAATCTACACTGAAATTTTGCTGTAATTAGCGAAAAAAAAAAATTGTTCATGTGAGTTTTAACAAGTAAATCACCTCAGAAATATGTTGGCAAGTGTTGTACAACCTCAGTGTAGTTCTGATGTATTATCAGAGTGAAATCTTTGAACACAGAATTCTTGATATTAAATGCCTTGAGCACCATCAGTAGCACTGCTCTCTGAGTGCAATTAGAGATTCTGAACTTCACTCTCAATATCATAGGCATAGAAATAAGATATAGAATGAAATTAATATTAGAACACATTTTTAAAAGGTAGCATATTTGCAAGTTTGTTGGTTACACTTTAACCTAGAATACAGTAAGTTTTTTGTTTGGGGTTCTTTTTATCCATATAAGAAGACATGCACTTCCTTGAGGTATACACACACATTGAAAGAGAAGCCAAGAGTTCAAAACTTACATTTTTGGTTTATTGTTACTGATAGCAAAAAAATGATGTTGAGTGGCAAATTTTGAGTGAGGTATACATTGCAATACTCCTTAAATACCAATTTACACATTTATCCATCTTAGAATTCAGCTTATTTGTCTAGAAAATAATAAAATATTAATTTAGTGAATAATAAAACCTTTCTCTCCACTGCAGTGATGGAGATAAAATCTGTGTGGATACAAGTTTCCTAGAGACTGGAATACACCATTAAATAGGTGCATAGGAGAAAGGAAGAAGGAAAAGGAGAGTGCAGCATAATTCAGAGTGTTACTGAGTTGCTGACTGGGCAAGACTGGAGAACTCAGTTTGATTTCTGGTTTAACGTGGGAAGTCTATAATAGTAATAAAAGTGAAAGCCAGCATTTCATAAACATTACAAAGGAATATGTAACTAGTTCTGTTTCAAATTTCAAGCTGGGGTAAAATGTTTTATCTGGTAGAAAATTTCTTAAGTTAAAGATCCAAACTATGTCCAAACAATCCAATATATGAAAGAATAAAATATATTCACTCTAAAAGGTGAACCACTGGTGCCAATCAGCAGAATATGACTTTAAAAGATAAAAAATTGAGCATATCAGACACTATTTTGAGAGGGAGTAGAGTTTTCTTCTCTTCCAGATTCTTTATGTCAACATATTTCTTTCAGACTGAAAGAAACTTAGATAGCAAAAACCTATGAGTACTTCTCCCAAGAATTTTGGAGTAAAATAGAAAAAAACAAAAACTAAACCTAAATTCCACTGGAAACTGAAATGCAGAACACTGTGAAAGTTCAGTAAAAAGGTCCATTTTTCAACTTGTGTAATTGTTAGACAGATACAGATAATACTACCAGATGCTTTAGTATTCTGAGATCAAATGTTTGCAATGCAATTGTTTACAATGAGCTAAAAAATATTATTTCATCAAAGTATCATCATTTATTTTAATGCATATAAGGTAGTATGCTATAAATGTGCACATTTTGAAAAGAAGGGGACTTACGAAATTTGTTTAAAAAAATAAAATGGAGAACTGTTGCATACTTGCTGTAAATTCAGAATTACACAGGAAATCTGACAGCTGAAACTCTCATTAAGCTTTATTAATTATTTAAGTAGGTTTTGTTAAGTAGCCAATAGAATGCCACTTAGAATACCACTTGGAATGGCAGCGAAATGAATGGGAATGGCTGCTGTTGGACCACTATTCCAAAGAAATCAACTTGGAGATTGACTTCTAATGGAAAGATGACCTTTTCAAAAATGTAAGTTTGCATTAGTGGCATCATCTGCTTCTCACTGGCATCTTCAGGACAACAACAACAACAACAAAAAAAGAAACAACCAAAAAGGAAGTATCTGAGAAGTGGCAGTGTTTCTCAATGTTATGTGGTAATGACACCTTCAGTAGCAGGTCCACTGTATTTATGTCATTAAAGTCTCTGACCTCAATATTATATTTGTCAGCTGCTCCTTCTGACTGAGCAGTCCAACATGATGATTAAATGCAGCATGTATGTCCCTTTAAAACAGCCTGGTGTGTTTATTAGGACTGCTGGTGCATTATAAAAGGTACAGATTACTAGTTACTCTCACAAATCTTGATACCCTCCTTTTCAAGAGTGGTGTGGTAGGCTGCCAAGGCATGAAATGTGCTGTTCTGTTCAATTCCCATCACATACTCCTTCCTTATTCTTTTAAAGGGATACATTAGTATAACATTTTCCATCTGGAGAAGTTCTGTATTTTTATTGGACCCAACTCAGCCCATCTGACATATCCATGACTAAGTGGGAAATCCTTGGACTTCCAGATCCCGTGTCAATATCCAAAATCTGTTTTTCTGTCTTTCAATTAGAGTATCTCAGTCCATCAGACATCAGTGGAAAAAGTGCCTCAGAGTTTTACCTTTAGATTAGTGGCAACATCTGACAAGTTTAGATGTCCTGAGGATATTATTCTTCCATTACAATTCAGGATCTTATCAGAAGGTAAACTTCATCTGGCTTGCAGGTTCACTCAGACATGAATTTCTTACTCCTCTTCCATTATTGTTTGAATGCCCCAAAACCTGGACTAAACTACTAACAATGATCAAATCAGAAATTTTCTGCTCCCTTGTGAATTTCTGTTGCTTGTATTTGTAATTAATAAACACACCACTAGGCATTGGCAAATGGTTAATATCTCCTAATAGGTAATAATCTGATTCGTATGATAAGATTTGAATTATAGTTATACAAGAAAGATAAATGTGCCATTCAATAGGTATTATATCAGTAAAGCTTTTATGATGAAAAGGTCAGTTCCAAGGTCTTCTGGAGCAGCTTGGGCTGGAAGGTTATTCTCCACCCAAAGTCACTGCAACAACCTAAGTCCAAGGCCAAGAGTGTTGTGTAGCTGCACTGTGAAGCAAGCATAAAAAGCCCAAAGAGCGTGCTCCTCTGTGCTGGATAGTCACACTTGGAAGCATTTTCTTTAGCATTTTCAAGTTATTCTTTTTACTTCCCAATCATTCTAGGAATTAAGCTCTCCAAGTTGTTTTTGAACAGATTGCCTCTAAGCATCATTTTGAACTTCTTGTAGCCTGAGGTAGCTGTTCAGTTTGTAGTTAACATGTAAGTATACTTCAGAAATTCCTGACTTAGAGTACTAAAAAAGAACAGCTATAATCTCCTCCTCCAACAGCAATGTTTCTGGAGCTTTAAAGCAGTGGTCTCTTCTACACAGATAGTTCAGAACTTAGCTGATTATATAAGGAAATAACTGACTTTTGAAATGTATCTTATCTTGTCCATGACAAACTACTGAATCCCCTGTCATGAGCTCAATTACTCTCTTAGTTTGAAGCCCTTCCCCCTTGTCCTATCACTACATGCTTGTAAAAAGATCCTCCCCATCTCTCTTGTAGTCCCCCTTCAGGCACTGGAAGCCTACCATCTCCTCTTCAGGTTGAATAATCCCAGTCCTTTTAGGAGTCCTTGCAGGAGACGTGCTCTATTCCTATAACTTTGTGACCTTATGAGACAAGGGACAAAATAAACAATCTTGTCCCTTCCATGTAGTCATTGTTTAATTTGTCATGGTAGTTTGGCTTATTGATTCTAAAAAAGTTCAAAGCATTTAATTTCATGTATGTAACACTCAATTGCGGGATCCCTAAAATAAATTTCTCCCATTATATAAGGGATATTAACTTGGGCATACACAAAATGAACTTCACAAAAGTAACACACTCGAACAAACATAAATTTGCAACCAAAAACCAATGGCTAAAACTAATAAATGGAAAGGTAACCATGATTGCACTCCATAGCAGTTACTAGTTCAGTGTTACCAGTCAGAGATATTGCTCCTGCAAGGACAAGAACAATGACCCAAAGTGCACCTGCACCCATATACATTCCTGGGAGGCCTCTCCCTCAGGGATACCCAGAGGGTGGGTTCCCTTTGCTGGCAAAGTCAAGTGATCACATTCCCCTTAGAAACAGTCACTCACCTGGCAAAGGGATGAAGACACTCAGTCCCTGGAAGTCATTCACAACCATTTTCCGACATCCTTAGGTTCCTATACTTGGAGATGGATTCTCAAGAACAAATCAATCTCCTTCCCCTGAAGTAAGCTAAACTATGCATATTTGTATTCATCATGATTTTGATATAACTTGATTAATAATCTTCCTGTAACTTAATTTTGTAGTTACTAATGTGTAATGGAATAGGGTATTATAATAATAGGTAAGTATATTTACTTAGCTTGTGATTTACGCTCTAAAATTTCACAGTTGTCAGTATTTTTCTCCACATTTTTCTGCACTGCAGATCTTTTCTGTAATTGACATAGCTCAGACACTGACATTTTACAAAGAATCTTTCATGGATGTGTACTGTGCATTGATCTTTAAACATGTGATGGTAAGTAAAGATGTCAAAAGCAAACAAAACAGAGTTCTTAAAGGTAGCTGAAAATCCTATGCCTTTCAAATTGTTTGCATTTCATTTTCTTGAATACTTTGATGTCAATTTCACAGCTGTCACACTTCTAAGCTGGCCAGTCCTAAATTTATCATACAAAATCCAAGCAGGAAAAACCCACATTATTTTGCTGGTTTCAGAAAAAAATCCCCTCTGACCTCATGCATAATGATTCCATGTAAGCCACAGGTAACACCACTAGCAATTTAGACTGGCCTTCTCTATTCATAGTGGATATAGTGGATGGAGGTCTTTCACAGGAAGAAAAACAAAACAAAAGCCCAAAAGAAAAGATAATTACCTTAAATAAAGTTTCTTCCAACCCATTTTAGATGGTAATTTGTTTGTGCTTTCAGAAGAAGTTTAAAAAATAAACCATAGTTATCATCTATTGTAGTTTTGAATTATTGAATCCTTTTCTGTCCTGCTATAACAGCAACCTCCTTAAATATATCCAGTGCTGTGCAGCAGAACATACAGCTCATTTTGATAACACTTCATCATACTGTTCTTTATAAACATAAAAATGGGTGAGTCAGATTGAGGAGTTTCAAACCTGTGTTTCTTGTTTAGTCTCTCAGTGACAGATAAATAATGAGTAAGAGACACTGAGGCAACCTTAGTCTCTTGACAACTAATCTTTCTTGCCTGTCACCTTAAACCTACTTTTTTTCTGTAGTTTTTAGAAAAGAAGGGTGGGGACTAGGAGGGAGCACAAGCTAGTCTTATTCTTTAAAAAAAAAAAAGAGTACCAAGAATGTGGTGTGATGACTATGCAACCCAATTTTCTAAGATTTTTAACATAGGAAAAGCAAATGAAAGCTGATTGTATGATTTTATCCTGCTGGCTCTAATTTCAAACTTGTCCAGCATAACTCTGGAATAAGGGAACGTATTTTCTTTTGCTAGATGTGGAGTTCCCTTGCCCATGTAACTTTTTCATCAAGAGACCTATTAGAGTAAAGCAGTTGTATAACTTTACAAGATAATTTTCAGACAGCTTTACAGGAAAAAAATCTCAGCCCAAAAACTGACAGTTTGAGAAGAACAGGAATTGAAAAGAGTAGTGTTATCTATGCTGTAAGAATTCTAATTTGTTGTTATGGAAGTTTTATCAGACCTTATGCCAGTCTTAATGGCTTTTTTTTTGACAGGCAGGTGTTTTCTGCTGATATGACTCCATTACTTTTCCATATGGTGTGCACTAAGATGTCAAAACTTTTCTTTTTGGGGGGCTGGCTAGATCTGTTTGAGACCTCTTGGTTGATAGTGAGAAGCAATGGGGAGAGGAAAGAGGGAGAGGTTTTTTGACTACCTTCTGGCAATCTGCCTGCAGTGCTTCGTGGTTCACATGCACTTGGACCATGAATGCAAGCAAAGCAAAAACCTAAGTATTCTTAGTCATATTTGTTCTTACTATTCATAGCAATAAAAATACAGGAAGTTTATAGACACTGTGCATGTTAAAATATTCACTATATG
Source organism: Parus major (assembly GCF_001522545.3). NCBI lineage: Eukaryota > Metazoa > Chordata > Aves > Passeriformes > Paridae > Parus > Parus major. Next base: position 72,919,545 of record NC_031769.1, on the reverse strand, counting down.
ATCCATTGTAATCTATTTTACATGGGATGGTTCTCAGACAGAGTGGCATAAATGCCTTGATTTTTATGAGCTTGCTTTGGATTTGTACCAGAAATACATATGTTTCTTTTTTTTTATCACGCCATATATGTCATCCTGTTCTCCAGTGCTGCATTCCTGGAACAGTGTACCAATTTGCTGATAAAAGATTTATTAGCTGATGAAACTAATTGCTAGGGATTATGCAATGTTGTATGGCTGTTTGAGAAATCCAGCAGTTTTACATGACTATAAAATTAGCCTTTTACAATATAATTAAAATAATAATGTCTTCATCCCAATTACTTTATGAGTTGACTGATATGCACACATGCATGCATAAAATTGTTAGCACATATAAAAATGAAAGCTGATCTGCCAGCCTTGGTCATTCACAAATTATATACAGCAAGTGCAAAATCACATACAGTCTAGTGATTTAGAGAGAGGCAATTAAACAGTAGACAGAATTTACAGAGCTTAGCCTTTTTTATGGATGTAGGAGGGAATTTTTAATCCACTCTGCTTTTTCCCCTATGTGTAGACATATATAAAAGAACAGTGATTTTGTCTGTGACTGTTTGAAGATGGAAATTATGCCTTGGGGTGTAAGCTTATCAACACTATGTAAGGTGTTTGCTCTAAGGAGATGAGCTATTAGAAAAATATATCTACAAATATATATATATATATATATATAATACATATATATTTACAAGTGTGTATATACATATATATGTGTGTGTGTGTATATGTATATATATATATGTGTGTATATATATATATATATATGTTTGTATATCAATGGATCTTCCTTTCACAGCCTTCCAGAGCTCTTACCAACTGTGTTACAATGGAAGAGTTTAGACCAACTGAATTTCAAGCCAACAAGATGGCCCTCTTTTCTGGGTTTTACAGCTGCCTCTGAAGTGGAGTCTACATTACTGATATGCCCTTCCATTTGGCAAGAACAAAAGTCTTCTTCTGGCATAGAAGTACAAATACCAGCAGGTAGGAGATGCTGATGCTGAATCCTCTATATTCATAGGATTGTCATGAAAGGGATAAATGTTCTGTCATCTTTAGAAAATATCAGCTGCTGCAATATACTGCACTATTTTTCATGACTGCTTCCTCTTCTTCCAGTCCCTGTCATCATCTTTGAGGTGCTTAAATAGGTTCATTCTTCCTACTGCTCACTTTTAAGAGGCTTTTGGGGATGTTTGTTTTACTTGGGTTTGTATTTATTTTATTCCTCTGACATATTTTCTAATTTCCTTTAGGAAATCTTGTGCTATAATTATCAGTGTTATTACTCTTCAAATCAAGGTGTATTCTGAGAAGCTGCTTGTATGAACCTTCACCCTCAAGGCTGCTAAAGTAAATGCATTGCAGTGTGAAATTCCAAATTCCTTTATCTTGGAGACATTTTACTTCATGCTAGTGTAACTTTTTTATTTTTTTCTCTTTAATAACTTCTGGAACTTGTAATCTTGAGGTACAGTTTTCATGAAACTACCTCTCCAGTTTTAATTGGAGAAAACCCAGAGTCCCACAAAGTGGATTGAACCTCTTAAAGAATACCTTGTTACTAAATTAATTGATTGTGTTCATAACTGAGGAGGTTTCAGATTGAAGGGGGATTTTTTTCTTAGACACATTAGTCAAATCTTTCAAAATCTGATGCTTTGCATTAATTTGAAACAATTACACATGGAAGTGTCTTCTGAATGCATATCAGTTGTATGCCAGTACAAATCATTCTGTCTTAAGTGGGGGGCAGAAAGAGTGTTGTTTATTTTTACCACAGGTGAAATGGACCAAAGAGCAAAGACCACACAGAGCTCAGAGCAGTGTGGGAGAAGAGAGTCCATGTGGCTGTCTTTTTTGTTATGGTGATCATAGCAGCAATAGCTTTGGACAGATAACTGAATACTGTTGCATTCTGTGGAACAAATTGAGAGGTTTAAAAGCTATAATAGATGAGTGAGACTTAGCTGCTTTTAAACTTCACCAACAATTATTAGGAAAGAAAAAAACAAACATCACTCGGTAGATTCGAAGCAATTTTCTTGTTTTGTCTCTTCTAGGTTATGTGATTTTTTTTTTTACAATATCTGCCCTAGAGTTGTGAGGATTCTTCTACACTTGCATGTGTTGCTGCTCCAAAGAAATCTTATTAATCAGAATACTTGTTGAACTAGCAAGAGTGGAGTTTCCTCTGAAGTGTACTCATCTGAAGTTCATCTGATAAGATACTATATCTAACTATTCCAAAGTCCAGAAAGAGAGAAATCTGATCCACATTTTCATTCATTATTTGAAAGTTGCATATGCATTCTTGCATTTTGTTTACACCCAAAGTTATCATTCCTAGTTGTCTTTAAAAATTGCTTTAAAAATTGAGGACTGAGCTTTTTGGTAGTAAATATAAAGCATGGATATGTTAATATTTTCACAATTAAAAGAAAACATAATATACCATGAAATTTTTGAACAGAATTGGTAGCATTTAGACAACTTGGATTGCAGAGTTTCTACTAAGCTTTTCTTTGAAACAGCCATAGTATGAATACTTGGTTGACTACCAGAATCATAATGCCAGTTTTAGAAGTATTACAAAATTCTTCTAAGTTTTTTTATTTTATTTTATTAATAACTGCATGGTTAAAAGTGGCTATAAAAATACTTAGAGTTCCAGACAGGAAAATCTGCCAGTCTTTAATTCAATCTGTTATAGGATGGAGTAATTTTGTTCATAATCTCTGTGACTTAAAACAAGTCATCAAAAAGTGGAAAGAGATAGGATAGGTACCGGGTAGACTTTGTGTCCTCCTTATTTTAGTCAATAAACACTTGTGGCATCTGTTAACATCAGGTAGATCTGGTGTTCTTTGTTATGACTTAAACTGGTGCAGCTGTGAGTGAGAGACTGTCTTCAGAATGTTTGCTCATCTTGATACTTAGGTCAATGAACCTCAAAGAGAGAAAGAGTCATTAATTTTCTAGTTCTCAGCAATGTAAGTTTGAGCCTCTCCTTTCCTGTCAGAATGGACTGCTCAGCTCTTATTTTCTTTTCTTCTTAGGGGGGAAATTCTGTTTATCTTCCTCCCAGTTTCCCTGATTAGCACAGAAGTAAAAATAAGCTTCTGCTCTGTCTCTCAGAGACACACAAATGTGTCATAAGGGAGCAAGGTGCCCAAGAAAGAAAGCATGGAAACTGAAAGTGTCCATTTGCATACACTACGTAGGTCATAGCAAATCTCTTTTCAATGACTTTTATTCCGTAAAATTGCACAGATATTAAAGTAGGAAGAGAAAGAATTATCAAGCCTTTTCCCAGTTGAATGTGAGCACAGAGTATGGTTCACTAGTTATCCAGGCAAGGAAGATGAGCTTATTTTGACACCTGCTGGAAGCTTAGATGACACCTCAAAAATTATATTTACAATGTGATTAGCTACATGTGCCTTTGCGAACTTGGAAGTGTTGATGTGTGTGGAATTTTACCATTCTGCCACTATATTAGGTAGATTGGATTTTGGACTGGACTGGATTTCATTTTTTATGGATCCAAGTAGTACACATTTATGTGAGCATACATCAATACAAATGTGTATAACAAATATAGCTTCAAGTCTATTGCTTCGCACCTCATTTAAAAGCTAAACTCGGGTGTCATATTGTTAGATTTTGTTGACATCTAGTGGCCACTTGAGCACATGCAAGCTGTTTAATTTTATATATGCAGAAAGAAAGTTTGTGGCTAGAGCAAAAAATATCACAGCACTCTGTAATTATTATTTCATTTTTTTTACAATCCATAATTGACTTGAAAATACTTATGCTATTTTAACACTCCTTGTGATTGCTTGAGACCTTCTTTTACAGTTTGAATAGTTCTATTCTTCAGACTTGCTACTTTTTGAGAACTGAAAGATGGATTTTAAGTAATCAAAGCCTCTCTTAAATTCAATGCCCAGTAGAATTTCATCCTTCATGGTGTTTAGCTGTTTTAAAAATTTTTTTCATTGATATATTTTTCACTTCAGAGAAGATGTCATTAAAGCTCAGTTTTAGTTTTATCCCATTTCATTTTAACCATTCAACAAAAATGATTATCCAGAATTTTCCTCAGATTACCTGCAAGGCCCTTAGTAGGTGGCTGAAAGGACGCTCAGAGAAACTGCAGTTTATTAGATCACAGTCAGAGATATTGGTTGCTGTCTATACCTCTGAAACCACACCTAACATTTTTACTGTTGGGCATGATGAAATTTTTCTCAAAACATAACTGCAGTTGAAAATCCCTATTGCCTCTTTTTTACTTTGTTTTTGTGGTTTTAGCTACAGAAAGAACTGTTGGCTTCCTGTTTCTCTTATCTACAACTTACACTGTTAAGCTTTTAATGATTTCTAACCTTTAACAGTTTTAAGCAGTTGTGATCTTAAAAACTACCCCTGAATTATCATCTTAATATAAATATTTACTCCACGGTTATAAGAGATTTATGTCAGGGATCCCTTTCAAAAATTCAGATATCTCTATCATGTGGAGTCTCCATTCAGTCTTTCATGCTTTCATTTTAAATTTACTTCATAAGAATAAAGGTTATGCTTCCATACTCTTCAATGACATTGTAACAGCTATGGTAGAAAAGAGTAAAATTTTAAGTTGTTTCTTGTTACCCAACTGTCTTTGAAAAGCTGGGAAAAAAACCCAGTCTGGTTTATGTATTGCTGTCTTTCTGCCTCCATCAAAATATGAATTTATTTTATAATTAATTACTTCTTATATTTAAGACGACGGAATATCCAGGTTCTTTGGGAAATAACGTGTAGCAACCATATATGAGTTTTAAGTGCTTTTTACTTGAGTAAACAGTTTGATTATTCTGGCACTTCATATAGTCATGTAAAACTTAGTGATGAAGGGTTACCCTCGTTACAGAAATAGAAGCTGCAAAACTTCTGTTTGTGTATTTCAACCCTTTTTGGTTGTGTAACTTGCATTTATCTTAGCTCCTATGCTTAGCTGAGTATTTCACAGTTACTGTTTGCCTCATATTTAAATATTAGTCAAGCAGATAAGTAACACCTGTTTAGTATTGGAAAGGGAGTGATAATACCACTGTATAGAATATTTTGGGCCAGAACAGGTAGTATATGGTTTCATAAGAAACACTGTTTAAGCAATTAATTACTAAGTTTCATGTTTTTTGTTAGAGTAAGTTAAGCTGTGGTTTCTAGAAGGTTGTTTAAGGGAGTCATTGCTTCTTTAAGAGCTGAAGGACAAAACCACAGAGCTCATAAGAGAGTTGGAAGTCTCAGGAATGGTATTGTTTATTTAGAAGCAATCTGTGGAATATTTGTTATGATTATATATGCTGGAAATAATGGTGGTGATAGGCTGGTTCAAAAGGACCAGCCAAGTTATTACAATAAAGTCCTCAAAGGTCTGTGCAAGCAACTACTGAAAATTCACCAGTGTGTAGAACCTTTGAACTCAGATTTTTAATAGAGATTGCAAACTCCAGTTTTTCTGTGCTTTGTTTCTATCTTTCTTCACATTTTCTATTTTTTTATTATAATACAACCTAAATATGGAATACTATATACATAGTCATACTGACAATACCATCCTTCACTACACAAAGAAGCAAACAGACAAAATCCTGGTTTTGTTACAGCTCATAGACAATACCACATGCTCCTGATCATCCAGAATGGAAACCCTCCCCACATGTGTCATAGGCTTGAAGAAAGATGAAAGCAGCTTGTTCTCTGGATTAATATAAGTAATTTATATATAATGGGAAGTTAGGAAATAAATAAAAAAAAGTGTTTGAATAACTTGTGCTTTTGTAGGTGCCAATTAATCATTTGATTGCAGAACTCCACTAGTTCAGAAGTTTAGAGGTCAGTGCTTATCTTGAAATTAATGAGACTTAATATATTATTTAGTAAAACTATTTAAATAAATTTTTTCTTGCTTAAATACTTTTTTTTAAAAATCACATCTTTAGATGCAATTTAGTAAATGACAGGAATATTCATGTGCTTGATATTTTTTTTTCCTATCCTTTTAGAGCATTTTTGCTCTAAAGCAGAGGTTTTTCTGAATCCTTAGATATCTTTTGCAGCCTATTATCTATGAACTGGAAGGGAAATACTTGAGTCCATTTACATTGTTTTCTGTGATTTAAAAATATATGTATATATTGCTCTCTTGTTTTCTAACTCTGTTCAAATTAGGCCTTGGATGTGCACACATAGGCAACTAGGATCCTTCCCACAAGAAAATTACAGTGATCTAGCGTGTTGTCTTAATTTGTATTAGATTACAAGAGGTTTTTTTTAGTATGTCAGTGGACAGAATCCCATAACCAAGTAACCATTCTGTCAGCCATTACCTTTTTACTTTCTAAGGACCCCTCCCAAGCATTCTCTGTAAGAGAGTGGGCTGTGTGTTCTGAATCCAAAGTATTTAAAAGTTCTTCAAGCTCAGCATAAACTTATTTTTGTTACTATTTCAGTTGCTGGGCTTTCTTTCTCTATGACCCTCCAGAATTAATATGTTTCACATGTGGATCACAAGATCACAAGTGGCTTTCCACTTGTTACCTGAAATCATGCTGTTACAGCTGGCAGAAGTTTGCTGTGCTGTCCTGGAAATTCAGATCTGGCTTTAGTCAGACGGTCTTCTCCATAACAAGTCACATAATTTTTATTTATTTATTAATTTTTTTTTAAATTACCAATTTAATTTGGATCAGTAAGCTGGTTTGCTGAACTAAATACTTTTGAAGTTAGTTAAGAGCATATCCTTTACCATATGATGACACTTCTTGGTTATTGGGTTTTGGTAGTAAAATCTGATCTGTAATTTTTCTGACTCCCTTAGCTTTCTGACTTGTCAGACCAACTCTGTTTACTTTCTTTTGTCTTAACAGACACTGTACATTTAGGCTATAATTTCTGTTTTGAAGAACGTTCTGATGCTGTTTGATGTTGCTATAAGCTGAATGAAATTTCAGTGTAAACCTAGCTTCTTATCTTTATATTTTTAGTTACTGTAATTACCTGTGTCATTCATCTGTGACTATTCTGAAACTTCATAAACAAAACTATATGGTTTAATACAAGCTAAAATCATAAAGTTTATCTAGTATTGCTCTAAATCCCAGTATTCTGGAGATATTGGAGCAAAGCAGATGTCATCTAACATAAATACTTCACACCTCTGTTAAGAGATAAAGTAGGAGGACATAATCTCTGAAACTTCACATAGGGTCTTAATGTATGAAGAAAGACATATATATTATAAAGAGGCACATATAAGGAAAACGTGCAGTGGAGAACATGAGTCTGAAATAACAATAAAGCATTTCATTAAATGAACTGTTTTGCTGTAACTCTGATAGTATTTGAATAAGCACTTGATCACTAACTCCTGCAGAGAATGCAGTATATGAAGGAATATATTGAACTGTCAACCAGTAGGTACAGTGAAGATGTGTGTCGTCTAACTATACCTGATACTTGTACTTAACTAATCAACAAGCCAAACAATTTGTAAAAACATTTCATTTTGGAAGGGAAGGCATAAGAGCATTCTTCTTGAGAATTAATGGAACTTTCAGTGCAACAAATTTATTTATTGGATGGTAAATATAATAATAAAACTATAAAAGAAATGTAATTTTTCTGTAGTTCACCCCAGCAATGCTAAAGAAAGGAGTCTGAGACAAGAAAACTATAAGGCAAAACAAGATAAATCTATCCTCAAAAAAATGTTTTCCAGTCTTGTCTGTGGCAGTGACACTTCATTTCAAATACTTAGAGGCTGGTAGGGTGTGGTGTGAAATTTTAACTTTAAAGTACTCCTAATGGAGTTTATCAGTGGTTCAGAGATTTGGATTTTTTTAATCTTAAGTTATTTTAAGGTGTAATTCCCCTTTATTTTTAGTATTGAGGACAAAACCATACAGGAATATAGTATTATTACTTGTCTTAGCTTTTTTTAAGTTAAGAAAAGGCTTTTTTTTATATGCTTCTTACTCTAACCAGTAGACAGTGATTATGCTTCCAAGTTAAGGGCATACTTCTGCAACTATCAGACTACAGGCAGTTTCACATTAGGTGCCCTACCTAGTTTTCTTTGAACTCATTCCCTTACCTTTTAGTCAGTGTTTGTTCAGTTTTACTTAGTGTTTCTCTTCCTTCCTGGCACCACCATCGTCTTTGTGTTCATCAGCTAGTACCTAGTTTGTGCTTAACCTACAAGGACTTCCAGCAGAGACATCATGCTGTAAAAGAAATATTTGGCATCCTGGAGTCAGTAAAGCCACTTGGAAAACGGGTGGGCTAATTAACATTAGACAGTTTAGGCTTCTCCTTGTATACTGTAAAAGTTTTGTTAAACTTATCGGGTCTGGGAGAGAGGTGTGTGTTTTTATATGTTTTCTGTATTTTTTAGGTTGGGGGGGGTGGGGTTTGTGGAGTTTCTTTGGAGGGGAAAGGGGATGTAACTTAAGGAACATAAGGATACTTATTTTCATGATATAAGAAAAGGCTGCTGCACTACCTAATGACATCTCTGATTAAATGGTTGGTGGCAGATGAGGACAAAGCATAAGAAATGTTGCATCAAGATACATCAGTACTTCTTACTCTTTGTTATTACAAGAATGTATACAGATTTACTGAATAGAAGTACAGATATCTTGCATAAAATTATATCCTAAATACTTCAGCATTATGTTGATTTTTGGATTTAATTAGGATTCCCATAAATACTGACCAATTACTTCAATAATATGGCATTATCTGTGATTATATCACTGCCACAAAAATATAGGTCCTCTATTTCTCTTAAATAATATCACTTTGGCATTTCTGTACGTAGATACCTTGGTCATGTTTAACAATGAAAAAAAAAATTACCTTAAATTTAAGGACTAGCTTGATCTTATGTAAATGAAACCCTGACTGTCATTGTTTAAGCCCAGCCTGCAGTGCAGCCAAGCCCCAAGCAGCTGCTTGCTCAGTTCCCCACCAGTTGAAATGGGGAAGAATTCGAAGGGTACAGAACTCCTGGGTGGAGGTAAAAACAGTTTAAAAGGGAAAGCAAAAGCCATGCAAACAATCAAAGCAAAACAAGGAGTTAATTCACTGTGTCCCATGGGCAGGCAGGTATTCAGCCACCTTCAGGAGAGCAGGGCCCCATCACACGTGATGGTGATTTGGGAAGACAAACACCATCACTCCAACTGTCCCCCCTTTCCTGCTTCTTCCCCACACTTTATACACTGAACATAATATATGATACAGAATATCATTTTGGTCAGTTTGGGTCAGCTGCTCTGGCTGTGTCTCCCCCCAGCCTCCCTAGCACCCCCAACTTCCTCACCAGCAGGGCAGTATGAAAAGCAGAAAAGGCCTTGGCTCTGTGTGAGCCTTGCTCAGCAATAACAAAAAACATCTCAATTAACAACCTTGTGCTCAGCACAAGTACAAAACACAGCCCCATACTAGCCACTGTGAATGAAATTAACTCTACCCCAGCCAAAACCAGCACACTGACATTTCGACTCTGTTCAGCAAGTACTGACATGTTACCTGTCCTTTATCTAACTTTAATATCTCGGATGGAAGACAGCTATTTAAAATTACCATCTGAGAATGAGGTAGTGCTCAAAAGGATAGAGGTTTTTTTTTTCATTAGTAACTATGTCTCTAACAAGTAGACCATTCATTTCCTGCAGCAAGATCTGTGGTACAGCTCTAGTAAAGATCCTAAATGGTGCTATACCCTGAGTAATTCTAAAGAGAGGCTGCAATTGAAAAACTGTGTTTGGATTAAAGTATTCAGTAATATGAGTGGCACATCCTGTTCCCTACAGGAGAGACCTCCTCGTGCTCTCAACTAAATGAATTTCAGTAGAGTATGATTTTTTTCCCTATATGACATGTTCCAAAGCTTCAATGAGATTTGTTTTTCAGAAGAACTAGAGTATATACTGCATGTTTAATGTTAAGAGAAAGGATATATTGTATTCCTTGTAGCATGTTTGCTATATTACAGGATAGTATTACACACCTGCTTTGCTCTTCAGATCCTTTCTAACTATATCTGACATTCTAGAAAAAATTCACTTCATCATATGCATGTCAGCCTATATTGGGAACAAAGGAGCTACATCACCAAAACATAAGCAGTTAATTAGAAAGTTACAAGACAGAAATATGGATATTTTCCCAACACTATACACTTTGTAGCAGCGGCTAGGTCCCATGCTGAAACCTGGAGGCCAGTAACTGGTTGTTGCTATTGCTGCAACAACCAGTGGGGTATGTTTTGTTGTTGTTTTGGGGTTTTCTGAGGAATTTGTTTTTCTTTTTGTTGTTGGTTTGGTTTTGGAGGGATTCAGGAAAAGGTAGACCTTGTTAATCTACTATAGAGTATCTTCTCTGAAGAATTATTGATTCTATGTGCACCAAAATGTTTGATTCGTTGAGGTGTATATTGCAACAGTGAACACACCAACTTTCTGTTTAATTCTCAAAAATTGGTAATCTGGGACTTGTGCAGTTTTTGCAGCTGAATGTGTGCCTATCTCTATACATATCAAGGATCATTGTCTTTAGAATTTTTAAAAGACTGATAATTCAGGAGAGTTTCAAACTTCAGAACAAAAATAGACTGTCATTAATAAATAATACATACTGTTAATAATTAGTTCCTATGCAGTATCCATTACTGCCATTCCATATAGAACACAATTAGTCCTTTAAGACTTTGTCTGCAATGACATAAGAGTAAACTGCTTCAGGGAGTTGTTGTCATAAAGTTAACTCTGATGGCTGTGGTGCTTGGTGGATTTGGCTGTGGAGATAAAAGTAATGAGGCTTGAGAGCTCTCAATAAGGGAACTGCTGTGGGCTATTACTTTATTCCCCACCTTTCTTGTTTCATTGGTTTATGTTCCTCAGTTTCCTACAGAGAAAAATAAGGAGAATCTATCTGCTTCTGACATAGCTCATCTTAATCTTTTTGAAGAGGTACTCATTCTGGAGTCATTTGTCATTTGTCATTTATTTTCCTCTGTTCTGCAGGATCGTTTTGTTTGCCCCAGACAACATTCTACAGAATGTTTTACCACATATCTTTTCACTCATCCTTGTTTCTGATCTTGAAGATTTTAGTAGGTGCATGCTTTCCTGTACCTTGTTTGTACAACTATCCCACAAGTCCCTAATTGTTTTTGTGGTTGCCTACTGTTTATACTTAGTGGCATTACAGTGTTAATGAAAGCTTATGTACTGTCACCACTAATACATATTTCTTTGCCTTGGTTCAAGGAAAGTTGTGGTGGGTTAATCTTGGCTGCCTGTCAGATGTCCACCAACTTGCTCTTTTAATGCTTCCTCCTCATGCTGGGGAGAAAATACTTTGAAAACGTTCATGGATTCTGGAAGGACAGGGAGATTACTGTTTTGGATTAAAAAGATTCAGCTTGAGGAAATTAATTTAATTTAATGCCAGTTAATAATAGAGGCGTGAGAAACAAAAACACAACTAAAAGCACCTCTTCCCATCCTCCTTCTTCCCAGACTCAACTTCACTCCTAATTATCCTACCTTCTACTCCTCCCCAGGAAACACAGGGAAGGATTGGAGATTGTGGTTAGTTGTCAACACTTTGTCCCCATCACTCTTTCCTCCTCACACTGTTTCCCTCCATGTGGTGTCCCTCACACAGAGTACAGTGCTGATATCTGCTCTGACAGGGGCCTTCACAGGCTGCAGAGGGACAACTCAACACTGCCGTGTTCTCTGAGAGCTGCAGAGGAATCCCTGCCCCATGGAGAGGACTTTCTTCTCTTGCTCTTTCTCCACTCACCTCAGAGTCTACCCAGTTGTTTCTGTCATGTTTTTACCACTCTTCTTTTGTAGCAGTTGTACAGAATTTTTTACTCTTTCTTAAAAATATTTTTGTTGGGAAAAAGAAATTGTTACCACCACTGTTGATTAGCTCAGCTTTAGTTGTCCTCCTCTCACAGAAGTCACCCCTGCAGCTCTCTTCACTGTCAAAACCTTGCCACATAAACCTAATACAGAAGAAAATGTCAAATATAAAGTGCTTAATCTGCTTCTGCTTCAGGGGTGCACAATGCTTAACTGAGAAGATAGTCAGGACTCAAGACAGAAAGTCACTATTAAGTAGTTACTGAACGTTACATCAGAGAGCAGTGAGCTGACAGACCTGATTGATTTTCTTTGCCCTGAACTCAGACAAGAAATGTGAAGAAGTGTGGGAGCAAACATAAATACTGTGGCCTGCACTTAGTGTTCATTTTATTTCTGCTGAGGATCACTAAACTTTGCTTCTACCTATGGAAGTACAATAGCCAGTCTGTACAACATAAAAAAAAAACAACCAAAAAACCACAAAAAAACCAAACAAAAAAATCACATAAAGACAGAAAAATTGGATCATAGAGGTTATGGGAATTTTATCATCATTTTAATTATGTGATGGAAAACATATAGGACTTTCCAAATAGTAAGAAGTAAGATAAGAACTGCATGTAGGATTTGTTTGTAATTCTGCAAGATCTAAAAATTAAACTGTAGTAGCCTTTTCTGGCTACTGCTTTTCTGGCTATTCACTTTCATTCTATTGGGTATTTCTGACTAACATTGCTTGAAGTTTTCAAATTATTTTAAAATAAGTTGCACCGGGAATCAGTCATTTAAGAACAGAAAATCACACTAGATGAGGAATTGGGCTGTATGATGCAAATTCTGTGCTTATATTTATCATTGGCTGTCCAGCCTTTAAGTGATACGAATATATACACCAGTCAGATGTCACCACATGTCTACTTTATCTCTTCAATGCCATCTTAAAGTGATTTCATCTCTATTGTAATTAGGTATGTTATCCTATTTATTCACTAGTCTTCATATGGTGTTCGTGATTTCACTTGTACTGAACTGAAATAACTGAATTTCTTTTCTAGAACTTGGAAAAGCAAGAGTTTGCATAATCAGATGTCATACAGCACTCTTTCCTCTTTGGTGGCTGTGTGCCTTTACAGTTTGAGAAAAATCTGTTCCTTTGGGGACTTGTTCTTTTTGATGCAGCTGTTTATTCAGCCTTGAATTTACAACAGATATGCATCCAGGAGCTTTATTTTTATGCCACAGATAGAAACAAACCCCTCTAAATTTTTGCTCTATTATACACCAGTATTTTAACTCTTTTACCTTCAGATATTTTCAGACTTAGGAACTATTTGATTACATTGTAGTTGATAATTCAGTAGTATCTTCTGATTCTTGTTTACATTTTTTAACACCTTAACGGAATTTGTAGGGAAGAAAATCTTCTCTATTTCTTTCCTTTGAAGGAAAACAAGTAAGGATCTCAGATGCTTTTATAATTAAATTAGAATGTAAATGATGTATGCTTTTTATGACATGTTCTTAAATTTTCTTATTTCTATGTACACTGTAGTAAAACAAACATACATACCCAAGGGAAAAAAAAAAAAAAATCACTCTGCGTAAGTCACATTTTGCGAGGCCTTCACTTAAAATTTAGAGTTTAGTAAGTGTTGCTGTAGCTAACCTAGTTTTCCTGAATAAATTGTAAGTTTGAGCATCATACTCAAATAGAAATATTTGCATCTGCAAATAGGTATAATCCATTTACTAGAGAGTATAGCCAGCTGTTCTCTGAAATCTCACTGTCCCATATGCAAATGTAAAATTTACTTGCTTTCCTTTGATGTTGCTATTGGAATCTAGGAGGTGTGATAAACTTGAATCAAAATGCCATGACTGTGGAAAACAGTAAAGTAGCCAAAGCTGTTCTGGAACAGAATAATTAAAGGTAGTGCTTCAAAATGAAAGGTTGAAGAGAAATGTTTAAAATTCCTTCCATCTCTGGAGGGAGAGGGATTGTCTTTAGTTACTGGGATAAAAGATAACTGTCTGTCATGGTTTTCTGAGTACTGAATGTACTCAGGTGGATAGTTAAGCCTTTGGGGGATAGAACAGGGTAATCCTTAGAGGTTCAAGTTTTTATCTTTTCACATGAGAGCCTGAGTAAAATGTCTTAATATAACTTTATTGCAGTATAATGGCAAATAATATATAAACTCCCCCAGAAAGCTTTATAAAAAATATGCAAGAACATGCTGCTTGGCTCATTAAGAGAAATAATGATGTAGAAGCATGTTATTAAGCTACAAACAGAACGACTGCTTGGGTTTTTCCCCAGGATGCATCTTTCAGGGAACAGCTATCTGCTCTAGCCAGGGATCCTCCACAGGCTGCAGCACAGATACCTGCCCTACCAGGGGCCACAGGGACTTCCCTGCTTGGGGATTTAGCTCCAGCTGTTCCATGCAGGGCCTGCCTTGGCAGACTCCTCAGTGCTGCCACTAGCACATGGGCACTAGCACATGACACAAAAACTTGTTTAATATAGAAACCTTTAAAAGCCTTCTGAAATTGCAAACTGTGGTTTTAATACATTTTTCGAAAAGGTTGGACATCTTGTCATTTCTTCTGCCCTGTTTTCCCTGTTTTTACACACATGCTTGCACTTTCAGGGTCTATTTCAGAACTTTCCAGAGATAATTTTGGATGTTTTTGCCAAGTATAATAGATTGTTACAGTTTATGTTAGCCTTTGTAGATTCACAGACTTTGTAGTCTGGTGAAAATGCTTCTCCCTGTGTGGTGGCTACTCCAGGCCAGACCAGTCCTGTTGTGCTGTCCCTCATTCAAGTGGAACACTGCTCACCAGGGCTGTCACTTAGCCCTTGTCACTCACAGGAGAGTTTCAGTGCTTCTCAGGGTGATGTGTGTTGTAGAATGATAAATGTACTGAACCATTCATCAGAAGACATGGGATATGACAAGAACGGGAATGTGTGAGAACACAGGGAACAAATCTTTTCTAGCACTGCTATTTTTTGCATGCTATTTATGTTCAAATGAAACCTGTACTTAGGCCTTCCTTAGTCAAATACTTTATTGTTCAGCGTCACAGCTTAATGAATGAACAGAAAAAAAAATTAAAAATTATCAGGTATGTTTTGTCCATTAGTTCTGCATCAAATTCAACAGGATTAAGAAGGATCCTATTATATTCATCTGCCACTTCATTAGTATGTCTTTGTCACATTATTCAGCGTGTGCATGAAATACTTCTGGATTGTATCTGTCATTAGCAATGCTGAGAACTCATACAAATTCCTGAGCATTGTTATTTTAAGTACGCATTAATGCTTCTTGTTGAATGATGGCAGTGACTGTGACAAAACATTTTCTTGACAAGCTAGTAGCAAACATATAGTGCTTCTCAACATTTCTTATAATTGCTGTAAACTAAATTTTGGTGTATTCACAAAGGATGTTCAGAAACCTGAATTCTGCAGGGAGATTTTAAGCAGTCTATAAATTTATTGTGTTTTTCTTTTAGTTAAAAATGACATCATTTCATTGTAAATGTATTTAAATCAAAAGTAGATTTTAACTAATAAAAAAATAAGGTACCTAATTAGTTTGGGCTGAGAAATTGAAATTATACATGTTAATGTCTCATTGTCAATTCTGAAGCCTGTCCTGCTAAAATACTTTCTGTTGACTACTGTTCCTACTTTAAAAAGTGGGTTGAATACTCAATGTTCTTGTAAAGTTTATAACCAAAATGATGGAATCTACTTTCCCCAAGTATTTTGTTATAATCAGTTTACCTTCCAGTACTCTTCTGTTCATACTATAGCCACAGGCTATATGGCTATAAAGCAGGATCATATTCCTGCTAGGAAATATGAAAACTTCTGAACTACTTTTAAAACACCTTTTATATTAAAATACTAATACATCATTTAAATTAATATTTTTAAAGAGCTACACGAGAAAATAACACTAATAAAAGTGCTTTGAAATTCTAACCTTCATGAAACAATGCAGTGCCAACTGACTGCCTTTGAAAAATATACTTAAGAAATAAAAAAAATGTGTTTCCAAAATGAAGTATTTGATCTTCAGAAAAAATGTGCAGAGGGCTTTAGTATCAAATCAAGACAGCAAAATGTCTTTTCTGTCCTTGCATCACAGTAATTCCTTTCTGACTGTCTCGATTTTATCTGTGAAATAGAGGGAGAAAACTGGTTGCCGCATCAGTAACCATCAGTTGATTTGATACGGTGGAATAAAAGACTTTCTGAGAGTAAAGGATGAGACAGATAAATTGAGGAGGAAAGCAATAGCAGCATCTAGAAGAGCAAGCACAAAGTTAACAACGAAATTTGGAAGCAAGAAAAACTGAAGAGTACTACTGATTGCACGATGAAAAGTGAAGAGCAAAACTGCCTACTTCTGCTTCTTGAATCACTGAAGAATGTTTTTAGGCACTGTGGCTTCCTTTTGATTTCTAGTACTACTTTTTTCTGTGAAAATTTTTTAATAATTTGGAGAGAATAACAATTTTCTTAAGGAAAAAATATCAATGTGTGCATGCAAAAATACGAGGATATCTTTCAAAATATATTTTTTTAAAGTTTTGCTGTCTTAAAACTATGTGAAGCCTGTAAGAAAATTTATTTTTCATTTTTGCATATATCCTTACTGTTTATATGACCCTACAACTTATCCCCCTTCATAAAATGCTGTCTCTTCTCAGTAAGTCCTCCTAGATACTAAAAGCTGCTCACAGTTTCTGGTAAACCAAGCTGATCATGTCCTAGAGCCTCAGCCACTCCTCACATGGTAGGTGCTTCAGCTATAAGGTGCTTGGAAGCCCCACTGCTGAACCCAGCACAGTTTGTCAATCCTTGCCAGCTAGGCATAGAATCCAGATGTGCTCTCAAAAGTGCTGAAGTGAGGGTGGTAATCCTTTTTCTTGATGTCCTAGCTGTGCACTGATGGATGTTTTCCAGAGCGCTACTGGCCATCTTGGCAGCCCTCACTGCTTTGAAGTCTGAGTATATATTTTCTCATGCACAACTCAGCTTTATTTTATGATTGACTTCTAGTAATAATACTTTGACTTTTACACTTTCAGGATGACTATGACAAAAAACATTCTTTTAGTCAAGAAAATTTTGAAATAGGACCCAGTTATGACTACCCTTTTCTGTGTTATAAGGGATTCTAATAATAGTAGACATATGACAAAAGAACTTCTCAAGGCCAAGAAATGTGTTCTTTGTTTACTTAAACACCTTAAGCATGTTCATTTAAACATGAACCCATGTAGTACTTTGAATATGAAAGAAAATATAACTTGAGATTTTTCGACATCTCTGACAAGTGATATTAGTCACTCTTCTGAAAGATTAGATGTGGTGCTCTCTCTTTCTTGTCCTCTCACTTTACTGATGCCATCTAATTTCTCTTTGCATTTTCAAATAGTGTCTGAACTCAGACTCTATTTCCACTGTAGAATCAGTGACCAGTTTAAATGCAGTTGAAATGCAAATATTATTTTAATACCTTATAAAGGCTGGAAAAGTGTTAATAATAGGTTCTTAGATTGTAAAAAGGTAAACAATTTCTGTTGCTGGTATTCCAATATCTGTTTGTTTGTAGAAATGTGGAGTTAAAATTCTTGACAGGAACAAAGTTATTGTTATTTATCTGTAGAAGGATGTCTCATATGCTTTGCTAATTTGCCTTGAAATTCTGTGCCTAATTATTTAAACTTTTAAGTTGCCACTTACAACTTAATTGCAATTAGCAGAACTTTATCATTGTTACAACTTATTGCTACCCATATTCTTCATTCTTTCTCCAGATGCAGCACCTTTACTTGACTACCTTTTACCAAATATTATTATTTTTTATTAGATAATAATGAGTGCCAAGGTGATATGTTCATTTTACATATTTTACTTCTAGTTTTTCTTTGTGAAGTAATGATTACAGATATCAGAAAGATTGTGCAAACTCCTGATTACTGATCATCCCTCATATACTTAAAAGCATGGGCTTTTTCTCCTTTCATTTTCATTGCTCATCTTTGGATTTGCTGACTCTTCTTTAGTAATGCATCCCTCCAGATTATAGGGAAAAAAAAAAAGATATATTTTCCTTGCATTTCTTTTCTTTAGTTAGCATATTTGTCAATGAGCCAATGAGGATTACCAGGTCTCAAGGAGACATGAGCAGTTATTGGTTGCTAGAAAGGTATTTATTGTATAAAAGCATCAGTCTCAAAGGCAAAGTGCTCAGAGAGTTAAAGTCTTTGCTAAAAGCTTTTGGTATAAAGTCCCAAATTCTGAGCAGCAGCTCTCTGGTATAAAGTCCCAATGTTCTGGGCAGCAGTTTCTTGGCATGGAGTTCTGTTGTCCTGGGCTGCAGAAGCAGTTGCAGTAGCTCTTCTTTTTGGTGATGATGATGGTGCTGCTGTTCTTCTTCTTCAGTATGTGTGTGTGTGTGTGTGTGTGTGTGTGTGTGTGTGTGTGAGAGAGAGAGAGAGAGAGAGAGATCCCCAATATAGGGGATTAAATTCATAAATCATTCAATCAGCTAAAAACATGATTCTAAACCAAAACTTTCTACACCAATTGAAGCTTAATTCTAACATGCGAAAGCAATGTTGTTTTTACCTAAATCTTATATATAGAGTATTATCTCTTTAAGTGAATAATCCTATCTGTTCTATCTAAGAATGCAAGCTATATTTTCATTATGTCTAGAGCTAAGTTGAATCTGTGAAGGGTATTATCACTGAAATTTAAGCTAGGTAATAAGGCTTTTCACTAGCTAACACAGACTCTTAAGGCATTTAAGCTATATTAAAACTTACTTAAAACTAAAACTTTTACTTTATATCTGTGCCTTAATAGATTTAAGTTTCTCTAAAGATTTTAACTTTAAAGGTTTTTATTCAATCTCTGGATTTCTTTTTCTCCCTGAGGGACTCAGGGAAGCTTCTGCTTCTTGCATCCCAACACAAACTGTACAACACAAAACACCCAAAAGATGACCATTGCATCTTCTTTTATAGTTGTTACGTTTATAATGTTTGCTGTGACTTCAACTCCTCTATATCAACACTCTTGTGGTGGACACTACTTGTGTGACAGCCTGCCTGGTACTGGGTGTGACATTTGTTTTCAATTCTCATCAAGCTGAACAAAGACACCAGTCCAAGTGTCAGGAAACTCATGCTTTTATTGCTTAGTCACCTTAACTCCAGCAACCAGTCCACTGTTTTAGACTCAAATGTGCTTGCTAACTAGCCCTTGAATTTTACAACACAGTTCTCTAAAGTGATGCTAACAAGCCCTTAGTTTTTACATTACAATTCAATAAGCTCTCAACTCCCACAGTAAACTTCTCAAAGGTGCTGGATCACAATCCACAATACACCTTTTCTCAAAGGTGCTGGCTAATGAGCCACAACACACTTCCAAAAATTCCTGACTCCCACAACAAACTTCCCAAACTGGGACTATCATACTCACACCCAGAGGAAGGAAGAGAGGAGAGAAATAATGTTGGAAAAGAAAGAAAGAGGACAAAGGAGATCATCAATCCTTAGACCCCACGAAGGTCCTACTGCATGAATGGTCTGGAGCTGTGGCATCAAGACAAGGAAAGAAAAAGAGAGGGAAAAGAGATGGAGTTACCCTGGCACATGCCTCTTATGTAAATTAGAGTTTTCACGACATTCATTCATGCATGTGCAGACAGCCCTTTTGTGCCTTTCAGGAAGTCAGTCAGGGTGAGGGGGGAACACAGGAGTACAAGCCCCAAAGCAGAAAAGGAAGTTGGCTCAGAAGAGTGTGTATGTGGGATCCTCCCTTCCAGTCACAACTTTCCTGTCACAACAGTCAGAAAGCTTGAGACAAAACTTGTTCATGCATGTACTCCACAACTTGAATTTCAGCTTCTGTGAAAGGCTTGAAAATTTCTCCTGTGGTGAGAAATGGACCCAAAGTATCAACTAATTCTCTTATTTCAAAAGCAATGATGTTGATACCAAAGAGTGAGAGGAGACTTTCGAAAATACATTAGATACTTACATGCAGAAGAAGAGGATATAAATGATAATTTGGAAACATAATTGTTGAGATTATTGGAATTTAACCACTTTAAAAGTATATGAAATTTTGACTGCAAAATACTAGTTGACAAAGCTAATACTTCAAAAATTACCTGGTCTGTTATACTGATTTGCCTGTTGAATTAAGGAAGTGCATTGGGTCTGGCTGAGCTGGAGCTCCTTTCCCCACAGCAGCCCTCACAGTGCTGTGCTCTGCATCGGGAGCTGGAAAGGTGTTGATAACACACCAGAGTTTTGGGTACAGCTGAGCAGCGCTGGCACAGCATCAGCGCTGTCCCTCAGCATTCCCCACATCAAGGGGCTGGGGGTGGGCAAGATCCTGGGAGGGGACACAACCAGACCAGCTGACCTAAATTAACTGGAGGGGTATTCCATACTGTGTGACAGTATCAGCTCATTTATAAAAGCTAAGGAAAGGAGAAGGAAGTGAGGGCATTCACTATTTGTAACACTTGCCTTCCAGAGAAATTGCTGTGTGAGCAGGAGTCCTGCTTCCCAGGGGATGGCCAGACATAGCTTGCTGTGCTGATGGGAGGTGGAGAGTAAAACCTTTTACCTCTTTTTTCTTTGTACTAGCTTTCATTTTTGTTTTAGTAAATTTCCTTATCCTAAACCAAGGTTTGTTTTTTTTCCATCTTAATTTCTGTCCTGTATCCAGCTTAGAAGGGGATGTAATAGAGCAGCTTGGGGCACACCTGGTTTCCAGCTAAGGTCAACCTATCAAAGAAAGTATAGATGATTTCAATGTAAGTCTCAAATCTGTATCTTCCATGGCTTTATGCAATTAAGGATTCGTCTTGGCTTTATTGAAGACAGCAATATATTTGAAGACAGCATCAAAGGCAGTGTGATTGATGTACTTAAGAATGCTTCTAGCTGGTACAAATTTCAGCATGCACTTGTTTGATTAAAATGCAGCCTCATTCTTGAATGTTATAAAAATTTTAAGAAGTTTAATTAGAAGTGTATAAATTCCAGCATCTGAAGAATTTTTTTCTTCATTGGAAGTCTATTTTGCAGTATAGTCATGGATCATTGATATCACTGCACAAGGCATATTTGCAAAAGAAGGACTTAGTAATGGATAAAGTAAGGGGAATTTTCAAATAGTATTTGAAAGATTAAATTCATATTTGCAATTATTCTTTTTTTTATTTTTTTTTAATAGGGGAAATCAAAGTGAGAGCTAGATGTTTAAGGCATAAAGCCCTCAGCTTTAATTGTGGAGGGGAAGAAATTTCTGTGTGGTGTTGGAAGAAGGTGAGTAATCTGGATTCACTTCCGCAATTCATTTTTTTTATGTTGTCTATAATAAAATTAAAAAAATCCCAACACTATAGTGGTATATGACTGTCTACATATATATATATTCAATAAAGTAAATACATATATATATATATATATATATATATATGTATTTACTTTATTGAATTTTTTTTATAAGATTCATTCATAAATATCTACTTTATTTTGTGAGCAATGCTTGAAGCACCTTCATTCCAGTTTGTTTCTGTTTGGAACTTTGCATTGAGGAGAGAGCACACTAGCCAAAAGAAGGGAAACTCTGGTTTCTGCAGGTCTCAGGGTAGTAGTAGCTTGCCTAACCTTCAGAGAGGCATGAAAACTAGGATAAATAGTAAAATGTCTTTTTATCTCTGTGTACCAGGCAAAAGAAGTATTTCCCTTCAGATGTGAAAAAGAAATCATATTTTACTGATGAATTAGTTTCAAAATGGTAGTGTTAACTTATTTTCTTAGAAAACCTGCAGCAGCATTTGTAGTCTGTTCATTCCAAGCATCCTTGAACACTCCAGTTTGGAGTCAAAAGAAGAATCAGAAAGGTATGTCATATAAAAAATATTTTTGTCTTTTTTTTTCTTACTTATATATGTACTCATAGTGCAATTTCTTTTCACTGAAATACCAAATAAAAGACATAAAACCCAAAGATAATTATTAATGGAAGCACTTAAATGATTAAACATAGGGTTGTATAAAATATATACAATTTTTAAATCCATGCTGATAGAGGAAGTGTGTTTGTGCTTTTGTTTTTTATGCTTTTGAGGTTTTGAATTTTTGAGGATTTTTTTGGTTTATGTAGGATTGCTTACTGTTAATGGTATTCAAAATTCATAAGTATCTTATAGGCCAAGCTGAAGATCTAAATCTGAAAAGCTGTTACTTGCAGAAGAAAAGTCAGTTTCAGGAACATCTAGGAAGCAGTTTGCATCTACAAACTGCCTTCTTTAGCAACCTTCCAGGAATCCTACAGAGATGAAGGACATCTTGACATGATTAATCTTGTAACTTCAGGAAAAGTAGGCTGATAAAAAGGATCCAATTGTTTCTAAAAAAGCTTCAATACCACAAAATGAATAATGCCAGATGCCTGCAGAAGCAGTGTCCCCTCTCCATAAGTGAAGAAAATTCTTTTGTTCTGGGATGAGAGCAGAGTTGCTGAGAGAATCAGAGCATTTAGGTTGCTACTTTTTAAATTTACATTTAGTTTTTCATGGTAGGTTCTTATATGACCAGTTAAACGTTGTTGAGTCCACGTAAAAGATGAAGCTGTATTCAGGAGGTATGATGTTTTGAGCAATCTCAGTCTTCATGGTATATGAAACTGCTGTGGCACACAAGGTGAATTAATCAAGAGCAGGTTAAGTAGAGCAAGCAATACCAAAAATCCTCCTTCTGGATACTGGATCTAGTGCTGGCACAATCTTCAGAAGAGTGTTCTAGCATGGTGTGCAAGGGAGTTTCATGAACGTGGGAAACCTGAGAGGAATAGAGAGACCTCCCCAAGAGCCTTCAACTTACATGAAGAAACTACAAGCCTGTCAGTCTGACCTCAGTCAGAAAGTCAGAGAGTGTCCTAGAGCATGTCATCATGGGTGCCACTACATGACACACACAGTACAGCTAGGGCACTGGCACAACCAGCATGAATTTAGGAAAGGCAGGTCCTACTTGACCAACCTGTTCTCCTTCCATGAAAAGTGGCCATCTTAGTGAACGAGGAAAAGGCTTTGGATGTTGTCTACCTGGATTTTAGTAAAGTCTTTGCCACTGTTTCTTACAGCATTTTCCTGGAGAAATTGGCTGGTTATGGCTCAAACAGATACATTGTTCGCTGGGAAAAAAATGGCAGAGTGATTGATTCCAGAGAATAATGGTGAACGGACCAGCTGTTGTATGGTCACAAGTGGTGCTCCCCAGGTCTCAGTATTTGGGCTAATCCTGTTCAATAGCTTTACTGATGATCTGAATGAAGGGACTGAATGCATCCTAGATAAGCTTGCAGATGACACCAAGCTGGCCAGAAGTTTTCACCTGCTGGAGGGTAGGAAGGTTCTGCAGAGGGATGCGGACAGACTGGATCATCAAGGGCCATTTTTCAACAAGGCAAAGTATGTTTATCACTCTCTACCTGAAACAAGGTCGTAGCAAGGTGGGGTTGGTTTCTTCTCCCAAGTAACAAACAAGGAAATGGCCTCAAGTTGCAATGGGGAGATTTAGACTGGATAGTAGGAAAAGAATTCTTCACCAAAAAGGTTTCCAAGCATTGGGATAGACTGCCCAGGGAAGTGATTGAGTCACCATGTCTGTTTAAAGGATATGTAGATGTGGTACTCAGTGACACATGGTTTAGCAGTGGACTTGGCAATGCTGAGTCAAATGTTAGACTTTGATGATCTTAAGGGTCTTTTCCAACTTAAATGCTTCTATAATGTTACTAGATTAACAGGTCTGGATACCACAAATATATATTTACTGATGGAATAATCATGGCGCATGTATGACTGAAGATTCTTATACTCTGCTCCTCTGTACTGTGCTATTACCCAGAAAGGTTCTCAGGATGATAGTCTCTATACCAATACAGCTGAAATGCATAATGAGACACTGATGCTAACCTAAAACACTGTTTCCCATCCAATGCAGCTCTGTTCTTTCTTAAGGTTAATATATTTGCTGTAGACATGTCAGCCTCTGCCATATTCCATCCTTCCATTTTATTAAAAAAAATAATATCTAGTTAATTGTTGATTTAAAGTTTTGCTGGATTTTCTACTGATACATAATTTATGTATGAGTAGAATGTGTACATAATGTGTATATAATAAATGTGTATAATGTGTATATAAATGTTATATTGTATAAATGTTATAAATATGTATATAAGTGTATATAATAAATGTGTATGTGTTATCACTGTATGCGAAGGATGTGACCTTACACAAGGAAAACTGCAAGGTTATGCTTCAGGTTAGCACTTTGAGAAAGCTTTTTTAACTGAATAATGTTTGCTATTTTATCTTGCAAACACTTTTCCTGAAAGGATGAGGTAACAGAATGGCAGTGTAAAACTGTTCTATGAAACCTGATGGTGTGCTGTAAATGTTTGACCTTCTATCTTTTAAGCAACAAGATACTCCAGGGTGTGATGTTGAAGAATAATATTAACACAGCTCACTTATACTGAGTTTAGCATGCATGCTGATATCATACAATAATGGGCACCCTGGAGTGTTTTATGGAAGTATAAAATGACAGATAAATTGTTACAGGGGATTTCTTATGTCTATACTTTAAATAATCAGCACAAAGCTGTATTTAAAAACAAAACAAACAAAAAGCCTACTTAAACATTAATAGCTCTTAAACAAATCCAAAAGTTTTAAAATTATTATTATTTATATCTATTTGTTGGTTTAGAATAGGAAATGTTGCCATAATCTCTAATATAAATATATAATAGTAAAGAATGCCTGTCTGAGAGAGACTAATTGAAGTAGATAAACTAGTTAGTTTTGTAAATAAAGCTAATTTCTAAAGAGGATTAAAGACTATGCAATCACTTTGCTTCCAAGTTTGGGTATTCTCAAACAACTTAGTAGCACAGTAACAACAATTTATTACTTCCCAGTGTTTTGTCGTAAATGTATATTTTTATCTCTTTCTTGTGTTTTACTATGTCCCTTAACACCATTGCTTGATGGTATTTTTTCATTTTGCCTCTTTTGCATGTTCTTTTCATGTAGAATTTCCCTTGCCTCTTTATATTGAGTAAATGCCTTAATAAGATTTAAAAACAATAAAAAATATATTAAAGAATGTAAAGAACCTCAGAAATTATTACATTGGAAATTACATGGAAATCCTTCCTTGCAGAGGTGAAAGGGTCTTGTGCTTTTATGCTGATGCCATTGTCTTATTTGCAGACCCGGCTTCTTTGGGAGTACTATGTACCAAATTACAAAGATAGTTCATGTCTTGTAATTGTAGGTACATATATGCTCAAAAGAACAGAAGGACAGTAGGACACCTATTGTTAGGGTGTCATAGCAGTCTGTGTGTGCTCCTGTGTGCTGCAACAGCCTCTCCCTCACCCACATGAGCTCTGATAGTCTGTACATAAAATTAAACTTTTCTGAGCATTATTAGTTTGGAATAAGCTTTACTATCTGAAAGCTTACTTTTAGTGGTTGATTTTCTGAACTTTACTGCTTTGAACCATAATTCTAAAATTTGTACACTTTTTAACCATCCCTTAGGATTACAATGTTAATGAAAATATTACAGGAAATATCATGTGTAAAGCTGGGTAAGGAACCCAAGGCTAACTTAGGGATAATTGATCACTGTACCAAATCAGTCTATATGCAGATTTTGGAGCACCTAACCACCTTCCTATAATGCTGTTTGTAGTTCACAAATCAGAAGGACAATGCATGTGCAGTGGAGGTGAGGGATGTTCTCGTGTTGCAAAAGGCAGGTTCAAGAAGTATGCCATGCAATTGTAGCAGAGGGAACCTCAGCCTGCTATTACTGATTCTTAGAATCATTACATAGTTCCAGGCTGGTACACTAACTGAAATGAAAGGAAACTGGGTTTACTGTCCGATAAAAAACTTTAAAGAAGTAAACTTTCTTCCCAGTAAGAGAATTTCCATTAACAATAAGAATTTATCCTTCCCAGAATAACCCAACAGTCAATAACTTATTTCCATTCTGAGCAGAAATTTTGGTTATTCAAACACTCAAATATTAATTTGAAATCTGGTATACTGTCTGAGGGAAATGCATAAGATTTTCCTATACTTTTGGGTTTTACCTTTCTAAAACCTCTGTTATTGTTTTGTATGACTTCCACCTGGCCAAACAGAAATGCATTTCTCTTTGTTGATGAAGAATACCTTCATGGAAGTCACATTCTTGCCTTAGGAAAATAAGCTTGATCACACTACTTTAAATGCCTGGCACCAGCCAAAACTATGCAGTGATAATCTTGCTTGCTGGTGGAAAGATTAGTAATGCAGTGCTGTGGCGAACGGTAAAGGTAAGAAGACTTTCAGAAACTGTGAAAATATGCCCCAGGAAAGAAAAAGCAGAGAACTTAGACCTAGCTGCAGCTGCAAGGTCTGAAAGTAAAGAAGATACAATAATGCAATATGAAAGGACATGAAAGAATAGTTGAGTTTTTAGGCTTGGCCAAGATAGACCTTAAGACTGCAGAAAAATATGCTTACCAAGACAGTAGAAAGTTTTAAGCTTAATAACAGAGTATGGTGTATTAATAGAAAGCAAACATGCAAGTATTGTTTGAAGGTGTATGTATGTTTCCAGTGATTGGATAGAACAACTGTCTATAAGCTTTAGCAATATTCTATTGGCTGAAAAATTTACAAAATATTCTGTAACAAAGAGATCTTAAGCTGCTCGTGGCAGACATGAGCCATCTCCTGTATGTGTAGCTGAGACTGGTGCCCAGAATAAACGCTCGTGATTCGTCACCTGGTAGCCCCATCCCATTTGTGAAAAATTAACCTCCAACACAGGGCTTCTGTGTCTAAGGCCCCTTCCAGCTCAAACCATTCTCTGATACACATTTCCTTTGTGGAAACAAGAGAGTGAAGGTCTCATGGGCCTTTGCAGATCTCACTACTTAAGAAGCATTTTCAGCTAATGATCATGCCAACAAGACCAGCACAACTTTCTTAAGAAAGAAGCTGAGTATTCCTGTCAGTCTCTGTACTCCTTATCAGGAGGATTTCAATCCTGTTGTTATTTACCATGCCCTGTTTGTCTGACACAGTATTGGTGCAGAATGAATTGTACAACCTAAAGGTTGTATAAACTCTGACCCATATGGGGAGAATTCATATCAGCAGTGTGACACATTGCTGCTGCTCTGTATTCTCTCCTATAGCTGCAGTAACAAACACACTGCCACTGTTCTCACCCCATCCAAGTATTCTGGGTTTTTTCCGCACCACCAATACCTTTGATGAAAAGACAGTTTGCAGAAACATTAAAATTGCTGTTCCCTTCATAAGGATCTCTGAGATAAACCTCTGCAAAATGCATGCCCTGAAGAAGATATCATATTTAATATGTTTAATCAAAAACATGTATACATGCATACATGCATGCAGATTTCCTGAGTTAGCAGAGAATAGTTTATGATTAACAAAAATGCAGTTGATTTTGTTTATAGAGCTGTAATTTGTCTTACTGATCCAGTATGTGCACACAACCTTTAAATTCCGGATCATGTGGTGGTACGTATTTGATTTAGATTTTTTTTTTTTTTTTTCTTTTTCGTGGGGGAAAATGGAGATAGGAAAAGTATTTCTGTAAAAAATTGTAAATTGATTTCTGTACAAAAACAGTATAAGATGCCTTAAATATTATTGAAGTATGACTGTAAGACGTTTGTGCAGATAATATGGACGCGTAAGTGAAATGAATACAAGTTGGGAAACTTCAAACAACATAGAACAGAAAACTGCATTAGTGAATACATAGTCTATTCTACTAGTACACAGAATGTATCCACCCTTGTTCTGGTTTAACCAATGCTCCAAAGGAAAAGCCCAAACAGGTGAAAAGTTTAGATTGGATTGGGACTGTGAAGCTGGAGACCACAGCTTTTTTATCTGATGACCTAAAATAGCTGCAAAGTTTAAAGCTAGTGCAAAAGATTTTTAAATGGGCCAAGTGCTGCAGAATTAAATAAAAATACTGTGATGTATCAATTACCAAAGCTGGGTTATTAATTTTATTAAAACATATTTTTATTATAGAAGAACAGATCCCTATGCAGGTCAGGTGTAATCAAGAAAAATTACAATTTTCTGGAAAAAGTAGGATGGTCTGACTCAAAGCATTTCATTAAAGGGACAAGACCTTTTTAAATAAGAATGAGAATGAAGACAAACATGAAATTTCATTACTAAATGATAAATGACTTATGATTGATTTAGTTTCCAGTACTCACACATTTCAAAATGTCACATTTACACTAAAATGATCTTTTCAGAAAGAATACGTGGCATGTATAAATATTTTGCTAAATGGTCTCATGCTTCACTAAGTTCTCTCCATTTGCGGTTCATTATTTTGTTTATTTAAATGACAAGTGGTATACTAGGTTTTTTTAATAAAACCAAACAAAAGTCCTCTGTCTTTTAAGATATGAAAATAAATTCTATAATGCAAACTATAATTAAACAAGGATAAAAAAGAATTAGAATTTTGATTCAAATGGATTTTTTTATTTGTTATTCAGGCCTCCTAACAAAGATTGGTTAGGGGTTTTATTGTTGTATGCTTCTGTGGTTTGGGTTTTTTTTAACATGAAAAACAATGAAGAATTTTTTAAAGGAAATGGTAGATTTTAATATAAAACTATGTCACATGAATACATTTGAGTAACTTTTACAAAGCCTTTCAGCTTGCATGCAAATTTCTCAGCATCTTGTGGTGTCATGTCACTGAAAGGTCATAGAATCATTTAGTTCTACTTTCTCTGACAATTTTTCAATATTATGTTCCAACAGCCTACAATATTCTGCAGCATAGGGCACTAAATAGTAATGTAGATTTATGTACTGCACAGGGAGTGGAGAAGCAGGAGAAAAACGTGCAGGATACTACACTATTTTTATTTCTTCCTTTAATGCTCATTTGCTTATTAGCAGCAAATCTATCACTACATCTGCAAAGAATTTTTAGGTTTTTTTAAAAAAAAATAATTTAAAACCAGTATTATTTTACCACAAGCTTCATATTTGAAGTAACGACAGAAATAAACCCATAGATTTTGAGAGAGAGAAAGGCAAATTACGCAAAATGTTCTGACTGCTGTTCAGGCACCCACCAAAAAAATGGTTAAACACTGCATTCTTTCAGGCCTACAAATTTTAAATTTCAGTATATAGGTTATGAAGCAACACACACATAGCTGTTCTTCTTGGTGAGCACCTTAAAGTATTTTAAGCAAGGAATCGAATTCCCAGAGGAAAGAATACACATACCTGAATTTATCACATGTATTTGTCCTACAGTCATGGAAGAGTAAGGTACTTCCTCAGTGTGATTGATTGCAACATGGAGTAAAGCAAATGAAATATGATCAAACATGTCCTAGAGAAGTGGTTTTAATATACTAACTATAAAAGAAAACTGTAAGATTGCCTCAGGTGAGCAACCAAAAATAAGAAAAATAAATTATAGTCCTCTACCTTATGACCTTATAATTGGCTACACAAAAAAAAACCAAAAACAACCAAAACAAAAAACTGACAAAAAATCCTCTAATCCACAAACACCAAACACTATTTGTAACACTTGGAATCCTTAAAGAAAAAACAATTCTAAGATAAAAAAGTTTCTGTTGTAATAGCAATTTCTTCTCTGTCTTCAGCCAAGGTAATAATATTATTTGGGTTTAGGTGACACTGAAAAGGAAAATATCCAAAATAGGATAGATTCTACGAGCAGGTGTAGAAACAGAGCAATGTAGATTTTATGATAAGAAGAAAGCTTTTACAATTAATGGAAAACTATCAAAATTCAAGTATTAGGGGGGAAAAAAACCCAGCTACTATTGCCTTTTAAATCCATTCTCTTCATATTTAAGATCAAATTACAAACTCCTGCAAAATATATTTAAAACATGTATAGAAATCATCCTGTAATCAGTGCATAAAAAAAAAATCAGTATTTGGTTATAACGACTGGTTATTTCTAAAATTCCAAGACACCAAAAATTATTGCTCTCAGATTTTTTGGTTATTGTTTTAGTATAGAAGTCACATAAATCATGGCTTTAGTTTTTTGCGTAATAGTACTTTGTAGTGGTTTTAAAGCAGTAATTAAAGAATTACTAGAAAACTTACCTATTTTTTGCTGTGAGATATGGATTCGAACAAGAGCAAAACAGGCTTAAAACTTAAAAGGAATTAAGAAAGTTTATTAACAAAACTACAAGAATAAGAACACCAGAATATACCTCCAGAAAACCCTTTTATCCCCCACTACCCACCATTCCCTTGTTCACATGACAACATAGAGACAAAAAATTTGGAACTTTGGCGTTCAAAACAGATCCAATTCCTGCTAGAGTCTTTTCATCAGCCTTTGTAGAGAAACAGATGTCTTCTTCTGCTAATCTATGTTGTTTCTCACAAGAAAACTATTTCTGTTATAGTTTTCTGATGTCAGCTGCCCGGAAATCCTGTCATCAGTTCACTCTTCCCATTTCACATCACTCTGAGGTGTGTATAGATCAATGAGTCTAGGGATGTCATTTTTAAGGATGAGTTATTCAAAGGCAAAAGTTCTCTTCATCTGTCTCTGTAAGCTTTCCTGGAAACAGAAGTTTTCTCTTTGCCTCTACAAACCTACAAATCTTCAACTATTACTTATCCCCCCTCTGTTCCAGCACCTCACTGTATCACAATTACTCCACCTTTTGCTCAAAATCCACACTTTGAACACTCCATTCCTCCCAACATACTCTGTCATGAATTAAAGGAGTTTTTTCAGAACACTATTGTCCATCTCCATAGCTTTAACAGAAAAATATTTCAGCTTATAAAGCATCTCCTTATTCTCTCTTCCCCATCTAAAACTTAACTGTTGATTGTCTCTCTCTCTCTCTCTGTCTCTCTGGGAAAAAGGAGTGATCTGTACGTTTTATCCAGGTAGTAACAGAATTAAAGTCTTGGAAAAGCTGCAAGTATTCATGGTGTCAGGTTTCAGTCCAGCATCAGAAACTACAAACCAAGCCAGGCCGGCTGGCTCCGCTTCTCTCCCCGACCCTCCCTGAGGCCTTGTCTGGCCTGGAGCGGGGGGAGGAGGCCGAGACAGTGCCTCGTTACCTTTTCAGAAGCTGGAAGCCAAAAAAATCAAGAGAAGTCTGGCTTTACATGTTAAGGTGGTGTTCACAAATTGATCTCACTTTTCAATGGTCAAAACTGCTGTCAATTCTTAGAAATGACCAATAATTGGTCAGGAGAAAAGGCTCCCATCAGCCTCCAGCAGCTTCAACTTCCTTAGCTCCCAAAGCTATCTTAAAGTCACCCTATGATATACTTCTATAAGTTTTATAGATAAAATACAAAGTTTTAAAGCTCATACATCTATAAATGTCAACACACAAATCAAAACTTCAGCCTTTATTCTTTTTTCAGTGTATACTGAGACACTAAGCTTTTTAATGCACAAGAGTAGCTCAGGAACATTCTCAGCCTTGAGAGTTCTTGCCTCTTGTGCTTCCAAACCATCAACTTGCACTCTGATTGCACATTTGGTAGACAGATGGGAATTAATAGTAACCTTACTTGATAGAGTGCATAGGTTAAACAGAACTGTTCTTTGAATTTTGCCTTGCTCTGGTTAGAGAGCTGTGCTGGTATTCTGTTCTGAGGAGGAGTTGCCCATGATTTACCTAAATAAAAGCACAAATTCTGAAGTACAGATGGACTCAGCTGTGAAAATCAAATAAAAATATTCATTCTCCAATGATGAAATGTGCATTGCTACTCACCATTTAGATGAGTAATTCAGTGTGCAATAAAGACCAGTAATGTGATGAGTAATTTCCAGATCCTCTTCTTGTTACTTTAGATGGTAACATGTTATATTTGCAGCTATTTTCTAGTAGCCTGTATTGATGTCTTAAATAGTTAGTAGATATGGTGTCCTGGCTTAGGGCAAATTTTGGGAGGAAACCTGTGAATGGGGACCCTCTAGAAAATCAAATTCAAGTGGCCCCTCCCCCAACTGGTTAAGGGAAAGATTTTCTTGAAGGAAAGTGGAAAAACTTTCTTTAACTTTTTAAGGTTTTTGTTTAAACTTTTTTTTAACTGTTTACTTAACATGCAAAGTATTCACAAGTATAAAAATTTAAAAATCTTAAACAATAAAACTTCTAGCTGTTCTGAAGAGATGGCAAATTCAGAAAGTCCTTGCTGTGGGGTTTGCTCACTCTCTTATCAGTCTCTCCTCCACTGGAATGACTTGTCCCGGGCCCCGGTGCACTACAGGTGTGAGCTCCCGGTGTTTATCTGGGTTTTCAGTCCAGTTCAGGGCTGACCAGTTCCAAGAAAAAGAAAAGCCGCAGTCTGGGGAACTTTTCTGCCTCCACTAGCTTAAAAGCAAAGGAGAGCTCTGTGCCACTGTCTGTCTGTGCTGCAGACCACGCAGGTCCAGGGAAAGGATGCGGGGGAGCAAGTGCAGTTTCTGAAAACAAACTGTGTGCTTCTTTTTTCCCACCTTCCTTCTTGGAACCCGTCTTAAAGGTACAAAACTTAATACCCAGCATGAACAGAACAGATAAGTGGGAATACAAGCATCATAAAGTCACTCCAGGTCATATGGCCATGAAAAATTTCAGTCCTTAGTAGAAAGAACATGCTGACATGCATTATAAATGCCCAGCCCTGTGTTTTCTGTCTCTCCCATTACCCTTAGCTCTGTTCCTTCCTATCACACCAGATGTGTTTGGCTTTCTTAAAAGCTGTTTCCTGTTTTATAAGAACTCAAATCCTTCCTGTTCCTGCACTCAATATGAATTTCTGCTGGTTTTGAGTTCTTTGTGAAGACTAGGGAATTTGAAAGGTCATTTCTCTTTGGAGGCATGAATTAGTTTTGGGTTTGCACTGAACAGTTAATAAAATTCAGAAAGAGTCATGTAATCTGTGTATTTTGCATGTATAACAAATGAAAAAGGTAGGAAATTTGTTCAGAAATATTTAAGGAAAAAAAAAGTTGTATGGACAAGGGAGCAGTTAAGACTAAGTCACAGAACCACAGAATCACAGAGTGGGTCAGGTTGGAAGGGACCACAATGGCCATCTGGTCCAACCTCCCAGCTCAAGCAGGATCATCCTAGAGCACATGGAGCAGGATTGTGTCCAGATGGTTCTTCAATATCTCCAGTAACAGTGACTCCACAACCTCTCTGGGCAATGTGCTCAGAGTGCTTCCAAGCAATCCAGTGACTGGTCACCTGCACTGGAAAGAAGTTCTTCCTCTTGCTCAGGAAGAACTTCCTGCACATCTGTTTCTGCCCATTGCTTCTTTTCCTATTGCTTGGGCCTCTGAGGAGAACCTGATTCCATGCTTTTGACAGCCTCCCTTCAGAGACCTACACACTTGAATGAGGGCCCCACTCAGTCATCTCTTCTTGAGGCTGAACCAGCCCATCCCTCTGCAGGTATGGCATAGAATGTTATCTTCTGTCCTGGGAAAGGGAATGAGAAATATGAGACAGCTGTGGGTGAATGATGATACCTATTCATTTCAGTGTAGCTTTACATACCATAAAGTATAAGGCTAACAGAAATAAGGAGTTAGCCAGAACTTACAAATCTATCATTCTAGAGCTTTAGGTAGTACTGAGTTCTTCAGTGGAACCCCAAAATATTTTGAGACCAAAATCTGGACTTTTCCAGTTTAT
The DNA here is from genome assembly GCF_001522545.3 of Parus major. NCBI lineage: Eukaryota > Metazoa > Chordata > Aves > Passeriformes > Paridae > Parus > Parus major. The sequence goes on along the minus strand of NC_031769.1, from coordinate 72,885,675 downwards.
AATGTGCCATATTTGCAATTTCTAGTCAGATGATTATATAACATATTAGAACAAAATATCTAGCTAGGCAGTCCCTGCCTATTCAGGGATCACCGTGCTTCTAGGCCTAATTTCAGTCTGTACAGCTTGTGTCTGGGTTACTGCAAATTCTGGAAAATCCTCTCGATTTGTTTTTCCTGTCCCCACAGCGGCCTGCCTATGTCTTTGCATGAACTGCAGTCTGGCTGCCTGTGAATTGACTGCTTGCTGTAACTGGCAATGTGGAAACTTCTCCTCTGGTGCATGTTCATTAATCCCAGCAATTTCACTGCCCTCTTTTCGCATCTATCTTGTCTGGTCGCTCTTCTTAAAAGAACAAAGCACATGATAAGAAGCCAACACATAGAAGAGATACCATTCATCAGGCTGCTGCTGCACATACCAAGTCTATAATAGTTAAGGGTTAGAATTCCAAAGAAACACATAAGTGATGGAGAGTAGGGATTCATTGGAAACAAGTAAACATAAACCAGTCAGATATTAATGTCAGGCCAAATCCTGCAGTATCATTGGTGAAAGGCTTGACTGAATGTATCTGGAAAGCTAGGATCTAGCTCTTGTGTAATATGGTTTGTTTTCTGTGTTGCAGTTTGAGTTATATGGATAGTAAGGTCTGAAAAGTTGTTTGATTTTTAAAAACGGTTTTCAGAGGATTAAATCAGTTGCTGCTGTATTAGCACAGAAGATTCATCTCAGAATCCTTGGAAATTTTGCCTGTGTAAGGCCATGAAATTAATAATGCTTTAATGCAAACACAGAACTGTAGAAAAGGTCAAATTTTTTTTTATTTTTTTTATTTTTTTTCAGGTAACAGCAAGTCCAGTATAACTAGCAAAATAATTCTGCCAGACAGATAGGATTGTCTGAAACCCATCCTCTTGCCAATGGAACAGAAATATTATGATGGTGCTCTTCATAATATAATTAGTGAGAAGCATTCTGTAAATTGCTGAAGAAATCTTCTGTCACAGTAGTGTATATTCCACCTCATAAAGCAGGTGGCATTTGGGCTATTTTCTGTGAGGGATGAATGTCAGCAGATAGACTGATATAACTAGGGCTAATATGCACAATGATGATGATTTAGCATGTTGTGGTTTTGCTGTAATTACTTGGTAGTAGTAATGTTTTGTATCAGACCACTGCTACCTTTTTATATTAGTTTGAGAAACTTCTCTTTTTATTTTATTTTTTAATTGAGGCTAAAATAAAATTTTCATAGGTGTGTAGTAATGTTGCTTTACACAGTTTGGATCCCAAAACAATTGAAGAAAGTTGGGGTTTATAATTTACAGTTTACTCTTTGGCATTCCATTGTGTTTATTTAACCATGGGGAAAGGTCATAGAGAAGAAATAGAAAAGAGAGGATGGCAGCAGTTATAAAGCAACTTATTGCTGTGTCAAAAAATAGTAATTGTCATAGGGGTCTGTCTAATCACTGATATTAGTGCATGCATGCATACTGTTTTTATTTTCTGTGAGTGCTGAAAAGGCAGCACAGTCCTCTGATACATTTTTATGGGCCTTTCAAAAATACTAGGTTTTCTGGTAAATATATGGAATTACTTTAGATTTCTACCTTTATTCTTGATGTGATTTTGATAGTTTGTTTGGGGTAATACCCCTCCCTACCCCACCCCCCCAGTTTGATGAGTTATATTGGAAATTATATGGAAGGAATTGTTTGTTTCCTTATTTCATTATATTGCAATTATTTTAGCAGCATTCAAGTAAAATATATCTGAGTCAGGCTAAGACTAGAAATACAGAATGATGATAGAAAGTAATCTACCATAGAACAATGCTAAACAAATATTTCACTTGTTTCACAAAATAAATTAAATGGATACAAAAGCAATTCTCTTTCATCTATGATTTCACAAACACAGCAATTACAGCCTCATATTTGCCTCATGAAACACATGATGCTTTCCATCATGGATTTTAGCCTGCATTAATCAGGGTACAGTTTTGCCTTCAGTTTTTCCTATTTTTTTCTGTTAGTTGCAATTCTTTTTCTCAAAATATACATGTATGTTGTTTATTCCCTTTACTGGAAATAATCTGCTGACCTTAAAAAAAGATGGCAAGTATTCATAGCCTTCCCTTTTTGCCACCAAAAGAGTTTCTTGATCAATTCATGTCTGTGTCTGTGAGTCTGTAAAAAAAAGAAGGAGTGCAAATATGACAATCTAATATGTTTGCACAAGTCTCTCTGTGTGTTTCGTTGCGTGGTTTGTTTTTTTCCTGGGGAGAGCTGTGTTTTATGGTTCAGTTATATTTCCTTTGCCACAGGCATCCATTTTGCTCTAAAGGTAAACCTCAGGATTACTTTCTCTGAAGTCTTCAGGAGCCACTGAAATGCTAAACACTCGGAATAACTGGGAGAAGTAGACTTAAGCAAAGCATGGTATGAGATGCCCTTATGAACCTGTAGGTAAGATACAGTGTCCTGAGGGCAGGGCTCCTCTCGAGGTAAGGCACCACTGGGACTGTGTTTGTGGCTGTATTGTTGTCCCTCAAGAGCAGAGTGCAGGGTGGGATCTGATGCTTATGGCTTTGTTATCATTAGCAGAAGGGCTGTGGTGCCCTGGGACCTGTGGGACTGGAGTCTGGCCCTGGCCTGGGAGGTGCTGGCCAGCCCAGCTGCTGGGGGTGGGTGACTCTCACCTCCCCAGTGTGAGCTGGGTCTGCACAGTACCAGCAGTGGTGTGGCTGTGCTGAGGAAAAATGCAGATATAAACCCAAACAAGCCCAAGGCTGAGCAGGAAAAAATCACTGACACTAAGCCAGCAGGAAGAAACCCTAACCATGAACCTCTTCTATAACAGACTTTGAGTGTGACCTCCTCTGCTTCCCCTCAAGGGCTGTTGTTTGAGGAAGACTGAAGCTGCTCGCAGGAGAATCCAGAAGGGCATTGCAAAGGTGACCTTAGTACCAACAAAAAGAGGTCAGTATTAGCAATTGTTTTGTATGGTGTTTTTGAAAAGCATATTATTAATGAGGACTTACTCTGGTAGCTGGACTGTGAATAATAGTGTTATTGGACCAGTCATAAATGCAGTGGTTTTGTTAATTTACTAATGCTTTAAATACGCTGATGATGGTTTTCTCACATGTTTTCACTTTTTGTCAGCAACAAGATTCTGAGTGTACCATTATCTAGTCCAGCCATTTTAGGTTTAACTGAAAAACTGAGTAATCTGGCTTATATTCTAGTGAAATCTGACCTTCGAGTTTGAAAGTGTTTTCTGTGCTCATTATACAAAAGCAAGTGTCATGGATCTTTTTCAGGCTCCTGAGTTTCACTGCTATAATCATGTAAAGATCCAGTGAAACTTGTGCACTGTTCCACACTGGTGTGTCCCCTCTTGAAGTGTGAAGTCCTTTAGAGGAAGAGAAGAAAATGATCTCCTATTAGATTATTCCAGAGAGATTTTACAAGTTTAGTACATTTTCATATTCTTCTGTCTCAAAAATGTATTGAGGCATCCTGAAAACCTGTGAATATGCCTTTAAGTGTATTTTAAGTTTTCCTTCGTTAGGAAGGGAACTGCTTTCAGTATTCTGAAACTAGGAATGGCAGTTACACTTTCCTCTCCCACAACATATGGCACGTTGCAGTTTCTATCCTTTTTTGTTTGTTTGTTTGCTTTGTGGATTTATTTTTTTGTTTGGCTTTGTGTTTTTGTGGGGTTGCTTTGGTTTTTTTTTTGGAGGGGGGATTGTGGCTTTTTTTGTTTTTTTTTTGTTTTTTTGTGGTGGTTTTTGTTTGGTTTTTGTTTGGTCTGTTTCTTTTTTGTGTTGTTCTGTGGTTTTGTGATGTCACATTTCCATGCTGTGCAGATCTTTATCTTGTTTCTCTTTGGCTTTGCATTTATGAAATATTAGGGTATATTAACATTTAAAGTATTTAAAGCATTTGAAGTTGCTTTCTGTGGAAAGTATTTTTGTCTTTCCAGTTTTGTATATATTGGCTTAATCTTGAAAATAAAGCTCAGGAAGAAGTTTTAGATATCACAGGAAGTGCAATTTTATTGCAAATTTATTTTTTTTTTTTAGTTTATTTTTTATCAATTTATCATTATTATTTATACAATATGTTTTTATAAGTGTATAGACAGAGGGAAGCTGCCTACTGTGTTTAAGCAAGGGAAGAAATAGCTCATCAAAAGCTGGTCGGCAACATTTCTTGTGAAGATGATGATTTTTATATTAGACTGTATTAAAGGAGGAAAGGAAAATTACTTTGAAATTTATTTTCTAGAAATGATAAAATCTTTTGGGAAATTGCCTGAATATAACTCTTTTTCTAGTAATTATGGCCTCAACCTCTTGAAGCACTCTGATAATCCTCAAATGAAATTATTTTCTCAGACTAGGACATTCCATTCTAGATTATTTTCCCTAGAGAACCTCTGCTTAATATTCTTCAAAAATAAACTTTGGTAGAGAATTTGCTACACTGAAAATTTCATATAGGAGATCTGTCTATAGATAAGCCTACTTTTGATGAAAAAATCCATCAGGTATGTAAGAAAAAAATAAAATTGAAGCAAAAAGAATTTTATGTGTCTATATCATCATATTTCAGTTTCTTATTTTTCAGTATTGTCACTTTTTCCTCAAATGACATATTTTTCAGATACTGTTAGGGGAACTTTTTGTGTTTTAAGAACATGTGTGCATTCCTGAACTCATTAGTCTGAACTTTTTTCAGTCCTGATTGTAGGTGAGTTCATGGTAGTGTAGCCTTTGGGAGAACAGTTTACTGTGAGTAAACAACTCAGTATTTATAATAACTCAACTTGATGCATACGAGCGCATTGTTCCTTCACAAATCCTTGTCAGAATAATTCTGGAAGTATTCCTCATTTCTAACCAAAACAGTCACTAAGCTTAAGTTTGGGAATGAAAACATACTGCAGTTCCTATGACAGCAGCTAAATTAAAAAATAACTCTTACTCCTAAATGTTTGCTTATTGGATGCCTATGAAGGTTTCTTAGTGACTCTCTGAAGGTCATTACAAACTTCAGACTTGGAGAAATGATGGTATTATAGAAATCCTTCTGTGGAAAGTGAAGTGAAAGGCTGTCTTTATACAAGGATACTTGAAAAAAACCCGGAAGAGGAATCTTCTGATCTAGGTTGTCTCTTAAGTAAAGGTGACTTTTCAGTGGTACTGAAAATGTGAGGAGAGACAACAGAATTGTGAGTTTTCATTGCATTTTGTCTGCATAAGAAGGATCTTATAGGCATATCTACTCTACATGAATCTCTCCATTCATGTTGCCATTTATTTTCATGACATAATTGTTCACATTCCACATTTTTAAGCGATTTAAATTTGTCTACAATGAAACTATTCCACATGGAACAGGCAATAGCTATTGTGAACTTTAAGCCTTAGCTTTTTCTGACCCGTAATGTCAAATTCATTTTTTCTTGTGACTGGCTTAATAGCTTAATGACCTCGAATTTCAAGAGGAAATGGGAACCATTCAGATCCTGTATAGATAAATGGTCTTCTGCTGACCTCTAATGGAGAAGATAAATCTGAAACTAACTTGTAGCCAATTGCATGTTCATAGCTCAACAGAGCAAGAAGACATGGTAATAACACTGTGATAATACTGTCATCCAGTTAAAAGCAATTATGCTATATGATAGAATGTGAAGAAAATTATGCTAGAAAATAGTAGTCCAAGAATTTACTTGTTTTGCAAACTTAAATCTACTTTAGATTGAAAAATCTGTTCCTCCTTTTAAAACTTAGGAATTTTAGACAGAAACAGAGAATTTATGAGCTTGTGTACCTGGGTGTTGTACTAGAAAACGTTTCACTTTGTGAGCTGTTACTAGTGTGGAGTTAAAGACAAAACAAGGTAAGAGTTAGACTGACAGATTAAGCAAGAGGGTCTTCATATGGGGTCTTCAGCATCTTTGTCATTAATTCATAGGTGTAAAACATGGTGGACGACATAAAGAACATGCATGGAGTACCAATTTTTACTTTTAAATTGTTTTTTCAAGATCAGAAAGGAATATAGTATTGTAGAGGATAATCCTGTGGCAAGTCCACCTCCATGTGTAGGTATTCTAGAAACACAGAATAGCTGAGGCACCAGAAGGCCTCTGCAGATTATCTAGTTGAGGGAGTTTAACCTCGCTGATAGCTAAGCCCACATTCCTTTTCTCATTCATTCACCCCAGCAGGATGGAAGAAATAACTGAAAGGGCAAAAAGGAGAAATTTTGTATATTGAGATGAAGATAGTTTAACAGGTGAAGAAACAAAAATAAAAGTAAAAATTATACAATCAATCAATATCTTCAATCAGCATACTGATGCCCAGTCAGTCTCTGAGCAATGGCTACCTTGAAAAAGTACCCCCACCCCCATAGTTTTATTGCTGAATGAGATGCTATATTGCATGGAATAGCCCTTTGGTCTGTTCAAGTCTGCTGTCCTGATGTGTTCCCTTCTAACCTTTTGTTCACCCTCAGGCTACCTGCTGCAGGGAGCGGGGGGAGGAGAGAATAGAGCTAGAAAAAGCCTCAATGCTGTGCAAGCAGTGCTCAGCAATATCTCATGTGTTATCAACACTGTGTTGACTCCATATCTATACCTAGCACTGTAGAGACTGCTATTAAGAAATATAATTCTGTCCCAGTCAGTACACTAGCCACAACCCCGTGCTCAGAGCAAGGGAGCCCAGATCTAGACAAAACATTGCAAATGTGTCTCACCAGGGCTAAGCAGAGGAGAGGAATCACCTCCATTAACCTGCTCCTGCAGTAGTCCAGGATGCTTTTGGCTGATTTTGCTGCATGGACACATTATTGGCCCGTGATAAGCTTTTTTCTCAGGACCTCAGGTCCTTTTTTGTGAAACTGCTAGTTGGTATATCAGTCTTCCTTTTTAACTGGGTACAGCTTACCTGCTTTATGCCAACTGGTTTTGGACTAATAACCTGATACAACTCCATCAGCCTCAACTTCTTGTTAAACTCCCAGCAACTTTTTAATTTCTTGGACAGTTCCAGCAACATTTTCAGCCCTTTAACTGCTCCAAGAAGCAGACAACATCTTGCCAAACAGCACATGTACTGGTTGACTTCACACATAGCTCTGAGCTAACCAGAGTGTGAGTAGCAAGTGTCCAGTGAAAAGAAACCCGGCTTTGGAGGAGTTTCTGTGGAGAGAGCCGTGTATCACACCGCAAAGAAAGGCGGGTCAATCTGACTCAGAGGGAGCTGGCAAGGACAGGAAGATTTTCTGCTTTGAGACACAGAGCAGGAGTCCATTTGAAACCATACTGCATTAGTTACTCTGCTCACAGAACAATTTGCTAAGCTGGTAGCATATATAAACTTTTATTTAAGTGAAACTCGATGTTCTGCTTTCACTGTAAAGAGTGACAATGCTTCATTGACTCCAGAAGATGGTGCTCTCTGCATTTATTTTAGAATTTATTATCCCAGAAACAACAACTATCCAATTCAGCTTTCGTTGGTTTGTAAATTATTGAGGATACCTTTGCAACAACATCTGCTAATGCAGCCCTGCTCCTGAAGCTTTCACATTTACAAATAATATGCATAAAATTTTCCACACGGGAGGTTAGAAAATGCACAAATATTCGGGTAATCTTACTTTAATATAATCTGATGTGCTAAACCAATCTCAGAACATACATATTACATTTTAAAAAGACAAATAACACTTGATTCAATCAGTAACTTCAAAGCTGATTTTTTAACAAAAATACATCTAAATTCCACTGTTGTGATGATTCTTTATGGAAGATACAGGGTCTTTGCTATAAATATTTTATATGGTTATAGAACAGTGTACAAAATACACATATATGTTCTGATGTATTGTATGAACTGTAATATTAAAATAAGTATGATAAATTATGCTTATCAGTTCTGAAGTACATCCTTAAATTTGTTTCAAACTTCATATTGCTGAGGTGTTTCTGTATTTGTCATTGATTTTCTGCTTCTGTACAACTAAAAGCAGTAGCATTTTATAGCTTTTAGCATTCTTTTCATTCTGTTTCCAGGGAAGACACTAATACAGCCTTGAAAAAACTTTAAGTTATGTATACATTTTACATGCATATTAGAGTCTGTGAAATACTGCAGGTAATACACTTTGTGCAGAGTGTCAGAACAGATGACAAACTCAATCTGAAAAATGCATTGCATTGCTTTCTGCCTGTAGTCAGAACCATTTCTGATCTGCCTCTCAGGTACAGGCATCACAGGTTTACTATTTTGTACTAATTTGGTTTCCTGGGGTAAACCAAAAAGTCATTGTACTCTATATACATCTGTGCCCCAAAATTGCTACTGTGTCTTTAAAGAACTGCAGTGCAGCAGGAAAAAGAATGGTGAGGTCCAGGATGGTATCACGGCCTTTTTAAGTCTGCTCCAGCAGGCAGCTTGAGCTCTTTTGCTGCATGAATGTTGCTTCACTTGTTTTTCATCTTTGCCTTAGGCAGAGCTGTCTCTGGCCACTTGGTTTGGGTCTTGGTTTCTTGCTATAGAGTCGAAGCAGTGCAGGCAGAGGCTTTTCCTTTTTGGGTTTTCTTTTGTTGTTGTTTTTTTCGTCTCCAAGAGACTGCCTTGGGGCAAACCCAGCAGTTTTGTATCTGGTGGATATTTGCTGTTATTTCTTGACTGTTGCTTTTTCACTTGTTAGTAAACTGGTAGTTTTTCACTTACAATAAGGAATGTGTTCATTCCTTATTGGCAGAAAGGAATTGGTTGAACCTATGAAGGGAGGCAATTCATTCCAAAGTGTTCTCTTTTAAATGGTCTCAAACCAGGGCATTTGGACATTTTGATACAGTTAGTGCTGTGTTTTCATGTCTGGGGTTTCTGTGAGAAAGCAGGAAGGTGTGGGAGTAGGATTCAGAAAAATTGAGTAAGGAATGCAGGAAGTGGAAAAAGAGATGTGTGTATTATAGACCAGAATTAGAGAGTAGATGAAATTGGAAGGTATTTTCCTAAATCATCTAGTCAGACCCACTATTCAGAGTAAGGTTGACTTTGATGCTGGATATGGCTTTTTGGTTCAGTTAGGTGGCTCAGATTTCTTCAACTCTCCCTGAGTAACCTGTTCTGGTGTTTGACAGACATTGTCAATTTCTTTTTTGAACATCCAGCTGGGATATCAGTCATTGCAGTTTTACCCATTGGCCTTCTTTTGCCAAGGACAAAATTGTGTATTGCCAAGAAAATTCTAATTCCAACTTCTCTGCAGCCATACACTGAAGTTGAAGACAGCAGTAAGATCCTCTTTTAGCCTTTCCTTCTTTGAGATGAAAACCTGAAAATCTCCTTATCAATACTTTTGTGTCCCATATTGCAGTCCCAAATCATCTTGGTGACTGCTATCTATTAGGAATGATTGAAATGTGAACCTCCAGGACTCTCCTGTGATATTCCACATTTCTCATATTGCTCTGTTGCTATTCTTCTGAAATACACACACTTAATTTTAGTATATCTGTGTAAAATACTGCTCTATCGCATGCACATAAGTTCTCTCCACTGTGTAGACCATGGCACTGTTTTCTTGAGTTCTTGAGTTCTTTAATAAAATAAAAATCCAAATGAATATTTCTTGTCAGAATTCTCTTTAGGACTTGAGTTGCATGAAATTAAAATATGCTTTATCAATACCAAGCAACATTTTTAGTTACTGCTTTAAAATTCAAAAAGACAGCAGGCACTTTAAAAAAAAAAAAGAAAAGAAAAAGAGACAAGAAAGAAAAGTCTCCTTAGTTATATAAAAGAGGAGTTTTTAATTTACTTTGCATATATCTGTGTTTAGAGATGTATAAAGAATCAGCTATGTCAACTTGTTTAGTTAGAGTATTTCTAAATAACTCTGGGTAGCCCACGCTAACAGCTATAATCTGAAATACTTCTATTCTTGATTCACAGGATATAAATGAGTAATGAAACATTTAGGTGCTGTTTTGGCAGGTAGGATGTACTTATCACTGATGAATAATAGTAGGAATGGCTTCCATAATGGCTCAGTACATAGAAGAAATTATTTTCCCCCCTATTTTTTCAAGATTATTTCATCTCATATTGTGACCAGAAATCAGAAATTCAGAATATAGAAATTATAAAAAATGTTTGCACCAGAAATTTCTATGCAATTTCCAGTGGCTCAGGGTAAGCTCTGAGTTGAGAAACAACTTAAAAGATTTTTTTGTCCAAATCACTTCATGCATATTGAGTCTCCGACTCCAATGGAAACTGAATTCCCTGCTTCTTAACTCTCAGTATATTTTTTAAAGATCTTTCAAGGTTTTCATTGGAATAAAAACACTATTTTTCTTTATTTTTCTTACTCCTCAACTTTGCCCAGGTTTTTTTGTTTCCCAGAGTTCATGTGTACAACATCAGACTCATGGTCAAGGTTAACCTGACCTCTCATCAGGTAAAATTTGGATTGACATGACATAGTGTATATAATAAAAGGCCATATAGGAAAATCTTCAGAAAAGAATATAATCATGTATAACAAGAGTTTGAAGAATTAGAAATGGAGTGATCAGGTTGTAAATTATGCCTGGTATTTGAGAAGCTGGAGACAAACAATGCTGAAAATTGTAGTTCATTGTAAAAATCTAGAAGATTTAGGATGGCTTAAATGAACTGTGTAATTAATTTTGAACCACTTTACCTTTAGACCTCTCTTGAAACTGCTAATTCTCATCAAGCTGTGGTAGCATAGCCATTATTACTTTAAGAAGTCACCTTCTTTGTGAAAAGAATGAATTCCACTAGAAGTCCGAAGTGTGCCACTTCATGGTCCAGCAACTTAAAGTGACTCAAAAATTTGTGTTTTATAATAAGGACCAAACATTTTTTTTTTTTTGGTGCACAAAGCTGATTTGCTTTGAAAAATTAACAACTTTGTCTAATCCATTTTAGAAACATTTTATTAAGTTTCTGTGTGGAAGAATTTTGCAAATCTTAGTCTTATCAGTAGTATTTCAGATTCAAAAGGAGAGGTATCAGAACATCCCTTCTGCTTATTTTGACAATAACAAGGAATATTTATTTTGTACAGGACAGAGTTTTCCCAGTTTGGAGGAGAAAATTGTATATGTGACTCTTAACTATTCTAACTCAAAAAATAAGTCTTGAGAACTGAAAGAAACAGAAGTATAATAAATGTAGGAACTAGCATAATCTATCTGTTGGCATAATCTATTTAGTCTCTCTTTTCATTCAGTGGAAGGAAGCCTGATAATTCAGTATGAATTGAAAAAGCCCTATAGTTAAGAAAAAGTTTTTGTAACAGATTTTGGATAGTGAAAAAAAAAAACACTGAAATGAGTATATTAATAATCAAAACAATGTTTCACTTATCTGAATAATTAAAATGAATAGTCTTGATTTTGATAACAAAAACAAAACTAACACCACGTTGCATTAAATAGATCAAAGAGAATTCAAGAGTATCATTTGGTCTCCCACAGTAACATAAATACCTCAGTTCTTTCAATGTAAGTAGGTTTTAACTCTTATAAAATTGAGATACATGTTTATAAAATATTATTATCTGAAACCTACAATTAGGAACTAATGAGTTCTGTCTTTAGAATCTTCAATACTGTGAAAGATTGTTCAAAAATATTTCTTCAGTTTGCTTAGAGAAATAAATACTTCAGAAACCATGTCTGTGGTTAGCAAATTTGCCCATGAAAACCTATTTTGTAACATAAAATAACAGTGAAAATAACAATGAGATAAGATTAGGTATTGTTTAAATGACCTTTTTAATACCTTTTTTTATTCAAATTACCATAGACAGAATAACAGGCCAAATGAATCACAGAGACTATTGCATATATCTTTTATTTTATTTAACTCCTCAATGAAACGTAGACAAGTATTTTGAAAAAGCATTTTAAATTATTTAAATGCTGCATTTAAATCTGATTAAAAGGTTTTTTAATAACTACCATGTACTGTGAAAGAGTACCACAGAAATTTCTTACAATGATTTCATGAACAAATATTGACATTTAATTTTCTTTCTCTTATTCCTCCAGTCTGCTAGTTTTGGACACCCAATACTATTAAGTTTTCTCATTCTTACTTTAGATATTAGTCTGGAAGTCTGAGCATTATGCAAATAGAGCAAGGTGATAGCTCCCAAAATGGCATGTTTACAACGAGTTGTCAGACCAATAGTTAACCATTAAGGTTATATATCTTTTTCCCCTAGAAAAAACATCTTGCATGTGATAAGGTAGATTTTTGCTGAACTTTAGTATCTAGGGAAATAAGTCCTTCTTCAAACTGGAAAATGGGAAACTGATTCTTTCTGGAAGATGTTTTTGTGGTGTGTGTGTGTGTTTTTTCCTGGTTGTATGAAAATGTTCTCATTTTATCTTTATATAAATCTGTAGACACTGAAACGAGAATGCAAAACTCTCCAGTATCATATCCTATATCCTAGATGAATTTTGAAAATTAGTTCCTTTTTACATGAAGCAGTCTGAAAACCTTTTTTGAAACTAAGATGCACCATTAACGAAGGGAGGAGATGATAGATTTCAGCAGATGAATATTTGACCAAAACTGCTCTGAGCTTTAAAGCTTCTCTAAGGGAGTGGGATTCTCATCTGACATTCTGGCGACTTTCCCATTTCTTGTCAGGGAATCCTGTTTTTTAAACTTCCATCATTAAAATGGAGATAATTAAGGATGAAAAACTTTCAAATAGACTTTAACAGAGACAATTGTTTGTCTTCTGAACTTTACAGAAATTTCTTGAAATATGATTGTTCATACAACTTGTTCTATAAGACTGTATTTTATGTATGGTAATATGATTTAATTATATATCTGGATTTATTTTGAGTTTGAGGAATTAATTTCCAACTCTGATCCTCTTTTTTTTAAAAAAACCTAGCCATCTATTTCATATCATTGCTAATTAATGATTGTTATTTGCTCTTATCTAAGCATAGTTACATCTTTTTTTAAACAAATCGTGCTCTATTTTGATCCTTTTTTCCAAATTTAGGAATTTCCATCTGCAAACATAAATATTTTCTGCTCCTTTCTCCTTGGTACATTGAATGCCAGACCTTACAAGACCTTACAGAGCTGACAGAAGCTTGCCTGATACAACCATACAAGTTAAGAAAGACTTTTTATCAGAGTTTTGAGTGTTGCCATACTTAATTTTGTTCCCACAATATGAGTATTTAATTTTAAATGTACCTCTCCATTACCCTCGAGAGATTCTCATAAGATAGGATAGAAATCTTTCCTGTATTTGAAATACACTACACCTATTTCTTCCCAAACCACAAAGATTTATTCTATAGTAGTTTTCCAGTAATTACTTTTGTTAAGCTGCCTGGTTTATAGTGCCTTGTGTCCTTTTCTCCTTCTTCTGTAAATATTTGTCTCCTTCTAGGCTTACTCCTTGTTGGTTCTAAAGCTTAACTGATAACAGCTTTGAGAGAGTCTCACAGGTTTACAAAGTAATTTGTGGCAATTTTCATGGTTTCCAGCTGATCAGAGAATATTTACTTTATGTAAACAGTCTATACACCATTCCTTTAGTTCTGTGTTTTATGTTCTTTCCCCTTTATTCCTTTCATTTATGTCAATCATTGTTCTGAATGTCTGTGATTTAGATTCCGGCACAGATAAGAGACTGATGTAATAGAGGACACTTCTAAATATATTTCCTTTAACCAGTGGATGAAGCTCATTATTCCAGAGACAAGCTATTCATCACAATTTCCCAAAACAAAATATTTTACTTTACAAGATTTTTAAGTAAAAGCCATTCTTTGCAAATCTTTTGGTCATGCCCTTCTGTTCCAGCCTTTGCACAGATCTGTCCAATCTTGTACTGTCCCATTAGGAGCCATAGTCCAAATTGTCAAGAGTCTGCACCCTTTTATTTCTCTCTCTGAGACACTTCTTTATGACATACCAAAAAATTATGTCCCCTGAAATTTACATATTTCTAAAGAGGAGACAAACTTGAGTCTATCATTTCCTTTGGTCTCTTGACTTCTCTTGCTGATTCTTTGCAGTTAAGAAATTTGAAGGAATTCATAGTAATACCAGAGAATTCGTTTTTGAGCAGTACAAATACTGATGACCAGGTATCTCCTCAGGTAACTCCTTTCAGCTGAGTGTTTATCTCTGCTGTAGATCCATTTTGTGGATCTTTAGAAGGCAAATCCATGCTTCTAAGATTTTTTGCTTTTGTTTGTTTACTTATTTTCTTTGAAGAAGTTTCCACATAGGGTAAAAAGGAAAGGCTGGTATCACTAATTCACTGAGAAGACACCATCCGTCATTTATCTAGGCAATACGAAACTTCATCTGGTCATCATGGGAAGAAGTCTTTCAGCTCTGCTGATAATGTTAGTTTTTAGTCATATAATTAGTCTTTTTCAAAACTAAAATTAAAGGAAAAAAAAAAAGATATACTAAGTGCTTCACATTTTACTTTCAGATAACCTGTAATCAGATTTCTGTTACCACTGGACAATTTACTCTTTCTTTCTCTGGATTTCCTCTTGCTGCTGAGGAGTTTTAAAATGTTTTGTCACCCTATGCATCTTTCAAGGAACATAAAAGGTTAATAATAAAACTTTATCTCGTAGGGTTATGTGAAAATATATGTATTTTAAATAAAAAATTCTCAAGGCGTAGTACTAATATTGTGCAAATATTTAGAAGTTATTTTATGCTTTTTGTGTTCTGTGTAACACTTCAAGTAAGACTTAAAGATGGACAGTGAATGTGGAAGATAGAAAAATCTGAACAAGATGAAAGAAGACAGGAGCCTTGAAAAAAACCCAGTCTGTCACATATCAGGTAATAATTGCTATATGTAAATGTGTATGCAATAGGAATAAATTAGCATTTCTGAACTTTTGAGTGCTTGACTTGAAACTTTCCATACAATACTTTTTTATATAATGTGTTTTAAATGTTAGTGTACTTATATATTGTGGAGTTTTCATTCACATTTGAAGCAATTTTGATTTTGTAAATGGCAGTCTGGCTCCTGATTCCAGCACAACTTTTGCCATTATTACAGTTTTGGATCTCAGTACAAATGAGTTACAAGCCAATTACCTTGAAAAAGAAGGAAACATAATGGAGAATGATATCATATATGAATTTAAGAAGAAGATTTTAGAAAAAAAAGCATTAATATTTTAAACCAGTAAGAGGAGATATACTGGCCAGAACTGATTGATTTCTACACAGGATAAATAGATAGAAGCTTCAATAAATAATAAAGCTCTTTGACCCAATATATAATCATGTATTTGGGAAGCAAATTTTGAATCCCAAAACTGCCATTGTCATTTGAAGTCAATTAAATACTGTTAAGATTATTTAAAAATAGATATATTACTTTCTTGAGTAATTTTACTCAAGGAGCCTTAATGTGTCTCTTATGCTATATCAACCTATTTTACTTAGGAAGATATGTTTTCTCATGGATTTTTACCTTAGTGAAAGACAGGTGAAAAAGATGTTAAGAATGCTTGGTCCCTTTCCACAACAGATGTAGGGTATCCATGTGTAGTAAAGGGTATTGTGAAATTGAGTATATTCACAAGTGATATGAAATTAAAATCTGGATTAAAATCTTACAGAAAGGTATCATGATACCAGCTGTACAAAATAATAGTGGAATTCAGTTTTGCTGACTGTACTTTATAAAGTACATGTATAAAAAATTCCTAATGTTCAATATGTTGATTGCTGCCATTATTTAGGAAAGAAATGCAGAAACCACCGTAAAAACACTGTAGTCCAAACACTGTTTCCTGTTAGCAACAATGAAAAACAAAAGCAGTATTATGAATAATAAGGGAAAAGCTGGGTAACAGACAAAAAGCACATTCTGACTACATTATGTCAAAAATGAAGTGCCCATTCCCTTCACATTGTATAAACAGACTTCCATATGAGTAGGAATTAGGTAAGTTTTGTGAATAAGCATCAGCAAAAAGGGCAGTTGGGGAAAGAAAAGAGATTTAGAAGGACAGCTAAAAGAAAGAGCTTGGGTTTGGCTGCCAAAAATTTAAAGAATCTCTAAATTTAGGAATGAAAAGAGCTAACTGCTAACTGAGAATTAGACTCCCAAGTATTTAATGTTCCAGATACGATGACAGTTTACAGCTACAGCTGATGCTTCTCATGAATGACAGCAGCTGGTTTGCAAGGAAGGGAAAGGGAATATTTTGTCAGTCAGGATTGTCATTGAAGTGAATATTTGCCTTTCTCAGAGGTTAAATGCCTACAGAAACACACTGCTACATGTGCTGTACAGATTTGACAATGTAGGTATTTCTTCCAGTACCATTTCAATATGACTTCCATACCACTAATAATTCTTACATGGCATTTCTCAGACAGACATAATGCAGATACATAAGCTTCTAGGCTGTCTATAGATGCATCAGTATCAAACAACAGTCAATCAACTGTTTCCTTATTTTATATATTTCCTATTTTATTGTCATTATCCTGAGAGACCACCTCAGAACTAAGAAAATAATTTAGGAAGCTAGTTCAGTTTCCAACTATATGATATACATCATATAGGTAGGAACTATGCTTCATGAAAACAGAAGATAATATTTCTAGCCTACATAAGTAAAAGTGAAGTAAATCTACAGATATCTAGGAGTGTACAATGCTAGATCTGAAAGCATGATTTAACTAAAATTAGAGGGAATCTTTTTAAAATTTGCTCTGGTCTTATTTTTAGTGATAAGACTATGGGCTCTTATTATATGCAGGATATTTTGTCCTAAAGGTTCGTATCTTGAAGAATCAGATTGAATACATCGATGAGTAAATCTTATGACTCCCTTGGAACAGAGAAGGTAACAAACCCCATTGAATGACTACATAGTGAATTACTGCTGTTGAAATTTCTATATGACTGTTGTTGGATGGGTACAGTATAAGGTTTTGTGAATGGCCTGAGCTGTCTTTATTTTAAGGCTTTGTTTATTTTGGGATTATTCTTGTTACCTATCCTCATATCTTGAACTAACAAGGCAGAGACATTTCAGGGATATATGGTATGGCTACATTATTATTACAGTAAAATAATGTAATGATTCTTAGAAATTACAGGGAGAATTTATACATAATTCATTTCATTAAAAAAGGGCTAGTTAAGGACAATTCCTGTGGCAGATGAAATTCATAGGTAGTTCTGGCTGAAGGGTTTTATCAGGAAGGAAAAGTGGGAAGAGGGTGCTCACAGTTGCCTCAGAATTCTTTGATATCTCCCTGTGTACATGGGTCCACCTGCCTTGGGTTTACAGTCACAATTCACAGGAAGATATTTGACAAAGCTTTGTTCTTTTTTAATATTTTTCTGATGACAAGGCAGGACTATTTGATGATTTTAGAATAAAAAAACTGAAAATGGGAAGAATCTGTGACTCAATTCTTACATGACAGCTGAGCACCACTTAATGTAAGCATATCTGTGAGTAACAGTGGCAATCTTCTCTTTATTGCTTTCCTAGAATATGAAGCTTTGTTCCATATCCCCAGTATATATCACCAATTTTACATCTTTCAATATATTAACTATTCTATTTAAATGGTCTAGAAATTTATTGTGAATGGAATCAGCAGTAGTCCCATCTGCCCAATGAGAAAGAAATGCATTTTACCTATCTTGAGGTCTTAATTCCATTTTCCATGATGCATTTAATGTGATTGTCATGACTTTGAACAAAATGTCTTTGTGGAAGGACGTGCTTTTTTCATAAGCTGTTACTACCTTGTTTTGTTGATCCTTTTTTGCTGCAGTAGGGATGAAGAGAATCTCCTCATCCTGGAATACAATATGGGTATCACATGATCTCTAGGTGTAAATCCATTTTTACACACAAATGTATGTATTGGGAGAGATGGAATAGCTGACATTCAGGTGCTTAAAATAATATTCAAGAGTTAGGAGAAAGAAAAATGATTAAGTCAACAAATTGACCTAAAATGCATATTACATTGATTAACTTCATAGATACTTGAAAAAAAAAATCTTTTGGATACTCTCCACAGGACATTTGATGGAGATATTTAACTCAATGAGGTAATTCAGATTACTCTCTATTAGTTAGCAATGATTTTCAATGAAGTCTGTATCCTTCTGTTAAACAGTTACTCAGGATCCACCTTTGCTGAATGTTGAGATTCTGAAATAAAGTTAATTATTCTGTCTAATGAGTGTTGCAAAGGCCTTACACAAACCTGCATGAAAGTCTTGTAAGTGTGGCTGGGATTGTATTTGTTTATTTAATTATCCCAGGGCATATATATATATAATATATATATATATTTATTTTTTTTTTAAGGGGCACAACATCTGGACATCAGTAGCAGACAGACTGCCTGTTGTCCTGATCCAGCTGCTTTCTTCTGGCTCAGCCTGAAAACTCAGGAGAGAGCACAAGTAGGGATTAATGAGCTGTTTTCAGGGAAAGCAAATGCTCCAGGGAAGGTAAGTGACTGGGTAAGCAACAACACCATAGTGTAAGTACAAACTTACACTGGCAGTGGAAATAGAATGCAAAGTTTCTAGACAATGTTAAAATGATTATATAAGAGCAAACCTTTATTTGAAGCTTTCAGGTACAAAATATGGCAAAAACCACACCTCAAATCAGATTAGTACAATTTTATAAGATTGGGAAATTAGAATATTTAATATTAGAATATTTAATATTGTCCAATAAGAGGAGCAGTTGGTTAAGTAATTTCCCCTCTGGGCTCTGGCCTCTTGGAGCTCTTCACCCAGTCTCCTACCTTACCTTTATTATGTCTGTGATTATATGGTGGAAAATAAAAAGTCCTTGGTGAAATAACAGGCAAAATTAAACTAAATTTTAGACATGCATCAATATGTGTCTGTTCACTGTGGGAAAGAAAGCTGGAAAAGCACTAGAACTTATACTCTATATGTATACTTAACAGTGTACAAAGCTACAAATACATGAAGAATATATCAAAGCTAAAAACTTAAGGCACCACTTAGACAGTTGCAAAAAAGTGTAGAGAGTGGAGCAACTTTATCACAGATAGATCTAAAAAGGAAGACCTTTTATCTGAGGGCACACCGAGATTAAATTTTAAATACTGTTATTTTGCACTTCAATGAAGATGTGTAATTATACTTACTTTGAGCTCCTTAATTTGGAGGGATTTTGGTGTCAAAGTCTTTAATTAAACTTATTTCATGGAGTCCTGAGAGTAGCTAAAAACCAAGAGTTCTTTAGGTTCATCATAACTAGAATCTTCTGAATGACCCTTCAAACAACAGAGAACAGATTCATTTGAAGCTGAAGTGTAATTCTAATCTGATGCTAATTCTGAAAATTTCTGATTTTTTTTTTATATAAATCAGTTTTTTTGCAAATTTGTGATTTTTTTTCAGATAAAAATTTCTCCTCAGTGAATGATACTAAATATGAGGTTTAGTTTCAATATGCACTAGTATAGTTGTAATGACATAAATAAAATCTATTAAGGTGGAATTTTGGAACTACTGGTCTATACTTATCTATCTTAAGGGGAAGCAAAATTACATTTCACAAAAATGTGTGCATAACCTTGAACAGAAAAAATGCATTACGATTTTTTGTTTGTGTATAAAAAATGTATTTAGGTGGCCTGAAGTAGTAAATTCAAAATTAAATTTGATTTTTAGAAATGTAGTACAGATATGGAACCTTGTAAATCAAGACTCTTTATGTGATAGATCTGAGTACATTGCACAAAAATTATGCAAGCAAGAAACTGAGAGCTATTTTTTTTCATTTTAATATATAAAAGACCAAATATAGGTTTTGATGTAAAAGCTGTTAACTCTTTTTTGTTAGTCTTTTTTGTTGTTCTTTGTTAACTCAGCTAGTTAACTCTTTCAAAATGTTTTGCTAACAGCATAAACTACAAAATAATAACTAACAACTGTACCTTTTTTTCTCAAGTTATTACATATATATCTTTCATGGATCAATATATGATGTGTCTTTTGAAAGTGCTCTTAGCTATGTCATTTGAACAAACATTCATAATTCTTTTCATGAGGTGCTGCCTATTTCAAGAATCTATGTTAATACCTTCCACTGATTTGTGGACTCTGGTAAAAGATGACTTTCAGTATAGGCTCAGTTTTTGTTTTATTTTCTTCTAGCCATATGTTTACTTCATATAATTAAGAAAAGCAGAGGTAAAGATTACAGACATAATTTTGTATGAGTGGATGAAAGAATATCTTTAACCTAAAGTCAGTCCAAGAAAATTAGCTGCTTGACATCTAGTTAGAAGGGCTGATCAAACAGTGCAGGAAAGGTAATATTTGTTCAAATGCAAATGACATTTGCTTCTCTAAATTTTGATTAATCAATGTGGTCATAAGGATGTATTCTTGATCTCCAAATTCCCTGCTGAATAACTATTCCTATATAATTGTGCCAATATCCAATGACAGTTTGGAGTTTATGGAGATTTTACAAGCACCAGGGGCTTTCTGGGAGACAATAAATGTATGAAAAAGAGGTAGTCTCTCTTTAGTGATGGGGAAGTAATTGGAAAGATGAGATTGTTAATGAACTTCTAAAGTGTAGAATAAAATTAAGAAAATAGCAGAATATTCAAATATTAAAATGACAAAATTGAAAAGTATAATCCAAAGCAAAAATGGCCAGATCTTCAGGTATTTTGTAAATCTCTGATTTTGCATATATTCTGTGAAGAGCTCTTCTTAGTGGACCACAAAACAGTGATTTGTGTGAAGTATAATAGTTTATTTTTATTTGCTGATGTATTTAATTGGAAATTAATATCTAGTTCTTTGCCTATTGCTTCAGTATAAGTGATTTTCATTTTTTACAGAGGAGAAAAGAAAATTCTTACTTCTTTCTAAATCTTCCAAACTGGGTAATATATATATTTCACTAGTAAATGTAATAATTTATTTATTTCTACATCTATTATAAACCCTTAAGTATATCTTCTTTGGCAGGGTGCACACCTCACCCATAAAATCCAAGCTGTTACTTTATTTGAAATGCATACCCCCCTACTGCTTTCACATGGGCATAAAATAAAGCCCATCCCTGCTATAGGATATATAAAAGGGAATAGGGGTAATGGAAGTTTCAGTACTCAGCCTATGTTTGGCTCTTTGTTCCTCAATGTTCCCTGATCTACTTTTGCCCCTTGCCTTCCTAATTTGGTATTATAAATAAATGATATCTAACTCCAGCAATTCTTTTGCTTATTCTCATTCAACATACTATGCAAAATCTATTCCTTTGTTTGCTCTTTGCTCAGTAAGAAAAATGGGTGATCTTTGGACAATTAGAGTTTAACAGCCGTAGAGATTTATTTTACTGTGGATACTCCAATCCCTTAACGTTGCAAAAATCCATACCCAGAAATTCACATACCCCAATACCTTAATTTTGCAGAGACCAACACACTATTAATGTTTGGGTTCTTCAAATTATTTGTGTGACAGAAAGAAGCTGTGAACTGTGATCAAAGTGATCACTGCCGTGGGCATCTTTCATATTACCCCTGCCTTCAGATTTCACCATGTCTTTCTTTTCATGGCTGGGCTTGGGTGCACTCAGCTATAAAGAAACATGAAGGTTCAAAAGATACAGAAACAAACCTGAGACTGGAGAGTTCATGCATGCACAATGTATGTAAACATACAGCAGTATCCAGTATTGCTGCATCTGGAAGAACAAAGGTTACTTCAGCAAGACTGAATTTTTTTATTCTATCATTAGCAACAATTCCTTCTGATCATAGCAGTCTGTATGTTGGGTTTTTTTTGGTTTTTTTTTGTTTTGTTTTTAAGATTGTTATGTATTTCTATGCTTTGAGATACTCCACAAAAAGTAGATTTGGCAAAGTTCTCAGTATCGCTTTCCCAAACCCCAGTTTGTTATTGCAAACTTACCTCAGTTTGATTTACTAGTGTGATTTATTTATTGGTTTTGTGTCCGTGGCATCTATAATTTACAGTCATTCTGCAGGCTGGAAGATCTCATGACAATATTACATCGAAGTCAGTTTGAATTAATTCATTAGTTAAAGAATCTATCGTAATTTGATTTCTTTTCAACAGTTGTCAGTGATAGTGTCTGATGCCAGCTAATCTTGATTATTAAAAACAACAATAAAAACAAAAGCTAATGGCTAGTTCAGTAGAATTGCATTGCTTAAGGCTTGCAGCTGATCTTACAGCTAATAATATGAGTGTGTTGCAATTAGTTCTGATAGATGTTCAGATTGCATTTCCATGATAAGGGGAAAGAAAAAAAAGAAACAGAAATTTGACTTTATAGGCTATTACTCATTATTCAGGCAATGGCAATAGTTCCTTTAAATTAAGTGGTCAGGTTCTGCATTGGGATTTATAAAATATGATCTTTGATTATATATGGACAAATCAAACATGCTGAAACCTCAAGACTGTAATGTCAGGAACAAATCCCAAGACATATAGAAAAAGTATGGTTTTTGTTTAGCAAACAAACTATTCAAATCCCAAAGCCTATGTCTTTGAATATTTTTGGTGTTTAAGATGCTGATTAGCCTTACATTTTCCTTTGCCAATTAGTATTTTCCTTTGTTTCAGAGAAGCCTGTTCTTCTTCTCTTCCCTTTGTGACATTGTTTCTCCAATCAAAGAGTTCAGATGTTTAATTATTCAAGGACATTTTCTCCAGACAGATATGGAATTGCAAGTTTTCTGCAATAATATACATGCAGGGCTGACTTCTGCTCATGATAAATTAACGTAATTTTGAAATGGCTTAATAAGAATAAATTATATTCAAATAGGAAGCAGTAGAATTTTTAGAGTATTACTCCCTTTACCACGACCTATCTACACTGAAAACAAAGCAAAAAAAGCATGAATAACTTTACTGAGAGAGATTTTTGTTTATCCAACAACAATTTTCATGTGGCACAAATACTGCACTTTAGCTGTTTGTACAATTACATGCTAGCATTATCTTGGATGCAGAATCACTATCCACAGCTTACTTTCTCTAATGAAAAGTCCTGGCCACTAAACTGGCTCATCTGCATTTTTTATGACTATGCAAACTGTCATAACTTAAAATAAAACCAAAATAATGCAAATAATGCCAGCAAACCAAAAGGTTTTATATTTAGAAATACTTAAGTCTAGCTCTAAGCTGAAGAAAATTCAATTCAAATGTTATCACGATTTATATAGCAAATAATTTTTGCTTTTAAGACATTTATGCTGCACCATCTATTTTTTTTTGCATGGTATGCAGATGGCACGGAGGTTTCAGATATTCAACAGACCAGCTCCTGCACACTCTCTGTTTAAACCTTCCCAAGTTTAACAACAACTGAGGATCCATTTTGCTTGATCAGGCTCTCAAGGTAAATGGTAGGATTTATTTTCTACTAATCTACATTGTATGCTTTTCTTATCTCTATTTGTCTGTGATGAATTTGGAAGTTATTCTGAAGCTCATTGTAAAATTCACCTCATTTTTAGGAGTAGGTTCATAATCATATAGTTTAGCTTACATGAAAATGACAAGTTCAATGAAGTGCTTTGGCTAATATTTCCAGATTTTTCTGCCTAAGTTATTTCACCTGCATTTATGGACTCCACATTTTTTCTAACACAGAAGGAAGGACCACCTGATTTTCTGTTTAAGTTAAAACTTTTTTCTCTTGAAATAATAAACTGAGAATAATATAAACAACAACAACGAAAAAAAACAACTGGCCATAGTAAGCCACCCTTGATTTACTGAGGTGTGGAACATAGTTACCAAGGGAAATGCTTATCTTACAATATCTCATGTATCTTTCAGGGATGGCCAGGTTTGAGTAAAGTTTTCTTTGTTTAAAGTTGCTGTCATGTAAAATTAGAATGGTTTGAAAGTAAATTGCATTTTGTAAGCAGTATCAGTCTGCCCATAACAGGATGAGTACTTCTAATTCACTATTGTGAGAGAAATTCCTAGATATCTTTTCATATTACTGAAAATCTGAATCTTATAACAATTTTTTCCAATCTTTTTTCTTTTCCCTAGATTGCCATTTATGTTATAAAACATATATATATATTTCTATATGAATACATGTGCAGGCCTCCCTGCCCTCAGATCACCCATATATCTAATTTTAATGACATTCTCTTTGCATAAAATAGCTACTGGGATGGTGTGAGAATGGCATGGTTTAGATCTGGGAAGGATGTCTATTTACCACAAGAAAAACAAATATGTGAAACAGTAGTAAAAATTCTAAAGTTTTCATGCTGTATTTCCATTAACTGATTACCATTTACCAGTGGTGTTTGTTTCCAGAAGGTGCTGAAGTTACTTCCAGCAGCCTGAGAAGGTGCTGGTATGTAATGATAAAAATACTACACCTGAGCAGACATTCTGTTTCCTTTTGGAATAACAGACCAGATGGCTTGGCTTACAAGACTGACTCAGGCAGCAGTAGCTGCAATAGATCTTCAGGTGTTATAA
This sequence comes from Parus major, assembly GCF_001522545.3. NCBI lineage: Eukaryota > Metazoa > Chordata > Aves > Passeriformes > Paridae > Parus > Parus major. Next base: position 72,861,022 of record NC_031769.1, on the reverse strand, counting down.
ATTTTGACACTGTGATAACCTGATATTTGAAATCTTGCTATGGTATTCAGAAATGTTTAATAAAGTAATTCAAGTGTATTATTGGACAGGTCTCTTTTGGCCTCATTTTTCTTCTCTTCATTCAAGCTCATTTCATCTTGTTTGTTCTCCACCACCACGTTTTTGGTTTCTTTTTGTATCCCAGGACTGAAAAATCAGATGCAAAACTTGACAAAGGAAAGATACTAATGAAACACTTTACTACACTGGATTTCAAAAAGAAAGTGAAAATGTGAAGAATGCTTCCATTAAATATATTTTTCTTGCACTAATAATAAGGAAGCAGGATAAACACAGCTTCCAAACATTATTTGAAAGAAGAAAATTAATGATTACAGTATTACAAGAGAATGCATGGTCTTACTGCTCTTGGGGTTTTTTTCCAATTACAGAATGCTTAGGTTTTTCAAGAATAAAAACAAATTAAGTGTGCTTGTCTTGGCACATAGGGAACATAAGGCAAATAATGTGGCAAATATTAATAGAAAAATTCTGAAGACTACATTTTCTCATTGTGTGCACCATCACCAGTGGTCATTTCTCTGGACGACAGTTTGACTCAATGGCAGGAGGACAACTCCTGATTATTTTCCGTTCCCTCCCGCCTTGAAAACAAGGGATTAATTTTGGAATTTCATATTTGGGCTTACTACAATTGATACATTTTAGAATGTTGATGTGGGCTAGATTTAGAGAGCTCAGTATCTATCTTGATCACTACAGATATATCTTCATTTTACGTCTTGGAAACTCCTCACTTACCACTTCTTTTAGTAGTACCAGTTGTTGCCTTTTTCCCAACCTGGAAATGCAACTTGAGATAATTTTAGCAAGGAGGTAATATAAAAGAGGATCTTTAATGAAAGCCTTCAGGGGCAGTCTGGAAAGATGTCCACAAAAGCCTGCCCCAACAGAGATGAGTACACATTTATAGGTTTTAGGAAATCGGCATAATTGATAAAAAGCACCAATTAGGAGGACAAGTGGTGATGCAATTCCTCCCCAGTTCAAGCCCCTTCTCTGGAGTCCCCACCTCAACACTAGCTGTACCTTGTCCATGAGAATGCATCTCAAAGAGTTGTTCTCAAGTTCGGTTCCCAGGAAGAACCAAGATAGCACAGGGGCCTTGTACCCCCCATGGCTTGGAGCTCTGGAATTTGTTTTGTCTTTCTGCCTAGGGAAAGGCCATGGAAAATTACTGGAAAACTTAGCTACTAATACAGTAGGGTACAGAACTACAAATAAATGTTTGAAAAATATAGAAAACATATAAAAGGAAAAAAAAAAAGGCAAAACCCAAACCAGCTTCACAGTCATTGCCTATCTGTAAAGACTGATAATGCTCCTTAGTTCTGGTTGGTAAAATACTGTTAGTTAGAGCTATCTTTACCACTTAATTCTATTTTTTCTGCTAAAATAACTTCTCCTCTCCCATAACCAATGTGACTGTACATTACCCACTTGAAGCTGTAGCAGTTCCAGTGTACAATTACGTTCCTCAAAATCACCCTGATCGTGTATGTCAGTGTTTATCTTTTTAAGTTCTTTTGTTTGTTTCTTTGTTTTTCTTTCTTGCATGTAATCTTCTAAAACTGTAGCTTGGAGTTTTTTGTATGACAGAAAGAAAACTTCTACTTGGTTTAATATTCTCTCTAGTATGTGATTTCCAATCTTCAATAATTAATCAATAGTTTTATCACAACACATTTCCTTAAGTCTCTCAAAGGTAAGAACAAAGTAAAGTTTTGGGAAGTTTTGTTTTGGTTATTGGAGAGGAGAAGACTTTGAGGTATTTAAAATACTAAATAAACTATTACTTATGTTTGGTCCATTGCTTCCAGGAAGGTTTTTTGTGTTGTACTTTATGTATTCCTTCATGTGCTCTTGGTTCTATAAAGACACTAATTAGTTGAAATATATGTCTAGCTGTAAATCTCTTGCCATGTCTGGGGTGGGGAGAAAAGCATACTGTCTCAATGGACTAGCAGTTTGACTATTAAATCTATTGACTCACATAATTGTACTTCTATGAAGAGACTCCATTATCTCAAATTTCCATGGAGATATTGACCTGATTGTCATCTTGAACAGCAATTGCAACTCCTATATAACAGTAAAAAAATTTTAGTAATACGCTGTTTAAATAAGGAAAGGGGAAATAAAGCTTGCATGACAGAGTAGATTAAAATTTCCTAGTATGCAGCTAGAATTGTATATGTGCAACCTGATATAAATGCATAATATGGAACAGAAATGAGTACTAGTATAATTGTTTGAAGTTTTGAGATCTCCTCTGACCTACATGTAGCTCAATCAAGTATTGTGCGTAGAGTAATTATCATGTCAGAGTCATTAAATCTTCAAATTAAGGCTTTTGCTTCTTTGAACAGAAGAATGAAATCTTTCAACTGATGAATTCATTAAGTGACAGTTACCTCCACACGTCTTTCTTAGAGGGTATCTTTTACTTGAGGAAACCAAAGCTTATAAAGTATATGGATGTCCTCAGGTGACTTTATCGTCCTGGTATCCCTCCCAAATCTGTCTCTGATTTAAAGGAAGACAAGGCCCTGGGGTGATTTTACTGTGGTCTTCCAGTACCTGAAGAAAGCCTGCAGGACTGAGAGACTATTTACAAGGGCATGTAGTGACAGGACAGTCACAAAGGGGAATGACTTCACACTGAAGGAGAGTAGGATTAGATTAGATATTTGGGTAAAATTCTTTACTGTGAGAGTAGTAAGTCACTGCAATAGTTTGTCCAGAGAAACTGTGGATGCTCATGCCTGGGTGTGTTTAAGGGTAAGTTGGATGGGGTTTTGGCCAATCTTATCTAATGGAAGGTCCCTGCTCACAGCAGGGTTGTTGGAACTAGATTTATGTTGGAACTAGTTGGAACTAGAACTTTAAGGTCCCTTACAATCCCAACCATTCTATGATTCTGTGGTTCTATGAAAAGAAATTAAGACATACAAAGAAAACCTACTGAATCAGAAAAAAAATGTGATAAACAGTTGAAGATAGGTGGTATTGAACATAGAACAGTAAGAAAAGCTGATTAAGGATGTTTTAAATGAATGATTGCTGAACTGAGGTCCCAGAAGTAGAATGTGGACAACATTATGATAAGATTTTTTAAGATTGCATGGCAAGGTCGTCACACTGATTTAAGCAGTATGTGAATTTGCTCTCTACATTCCATCCTCTGGGACTCTTTTGGAAGACTAAGACCTTCCCACCAGTAATAATAGCTGTTTTCCTACATTCTGCATTTTGATTTCCTGTCGTTTTCCCCCATTGCTTTCTTTTTCTTCAAGTTTCCTAGCCTTTGGATTGCCAATGTTGCTGAATAAGAAAAAAAATAATTGCTTTAATATCTGACAGTTTCACTTTAGGCAAATGTAGAAGAATTTGAATAGGAGAAAACCAATGGTGTTATCTATAACAAAAAGCTTTTCTGAAATCTTTAATCCCCTTATGAAAGTTACTATATTCTTGAATCTTCAATTTTGGTATGCTTGTTAAGTCTATGATTATGGGAATATATCCATGAAAAATTCACTTAAGGATTGTCTAGGGATGAAATATATCTACTGCATTAAATAGTTTGCATCATACTGCAATAATTGCAATGCCCTCATTTTATCTGAACTTTTTTTCCAATCTGATTATAATTGACACAGAAAGTTGACCAGTTTGCAGAGACTATGCATTATACTACATGAAATGATGTAATTAATCTTAAATTTTACATAGCTTATCCCTACTGTCAGCTTTCCTTGTACCTCCATTCTTCACAGTGTTCTGATCACCAGTCAGCAAATTTGATCCAGAAGTTTAAATGGAATTCAGAACTACAATGCTTAAGAAAACCTTAAACAGTATGTCTATCCAGAGGAAAAATCTACTTGTATCATATGTCTGTGGAATCCTGTCATTGATTTAGTTATGCAGCTTTCCCCAGAGAAGTTGATTTGTGAACTTGACTACTTTATACATCAAATACTGCATTTTAGAAAGGTTCTACATAAAACATTTTATTGAATTTTTAGCTTGCAAAAAGCACTGTTTCCAGTATTATTATTATTATTATTATTATTTTTATTATTTAGTGAGTAGCCCAGATTTCATAATTGTCTAGCTCTCCTTCAAAAAAGAAAAGCCAACCAAACAAAAAATCCCCAAACAAAGAAAATAACCCCAACAGAACCCTCCCAGTTTCAAAAACCCCACTTTTAAACTAGCAAGAAGACACTGAACATGGTATACAGTGATCTTGAAAGTGTAAAGATGAGGTGCTGCATCTGAATTGAAAGATGCAGGCATCACATTTTGTTTTGAAGATAGACTAGGTTAGGGCTGCTCTTTGTGCTGGGTTCTGAATTTTTAGCCTAATTCTCATCAAAACTCTATTTTCCCCAGATGACAGAAAATGTTTGCCCTTACATTCTGGTTTTCAATGGAGCAAAGAAATTGCAGGAGAGAGAGCAAGGATCTTTCAAACAGTAAAGATTCAAAGCATGTAGTGCTTTGAAAATCAATACAGCAACCTTGAACATGGGATCTTTGTGTGAAGAGCTAGTGCAAACAGTTCAGTAGGAAGAGAAAATGCTAGATAATGATTTCTAAACCAGACATACCCTACATTCCTTTATAAAACGGGATATTTGGATAAACTACACGAAAAATGCTCTCAAGCAAATGGAAAAGAAGCATGAGAAAAGCACAGAAACAGGAGAGTTGTCATGAAGAAAAGAAGGAAATTGACCGATGAACAAGATGAAGAGTTGGGATGAGGCTCCTTTGTCTATGCATGTGTAATACTGCTACTTGATCAGAGAACTAAAATAGTAAAAAGATAAGATAAACCCACATTAAAAATAGCATATTTATACTAGAAGAAAACAGTCTTTCCTTCACCTTGTCATTCTTGCTTCCCGTGCAAAGAGAATGCAAACATTTTGATCATTGTTGCACTATGCAATAAGACAGGGACCTACCGTGCAAACCACATATCAATTCAGACTTCTTTTCTACTGTGTTATTTTCATTTTTTTATATAGAAATGTAATCATTTGCAGGAGCAGCTTCTGCATGCTTACATATGTGATAAAATTCTTGGCTGTGTGAAAAGCAGGCAAATACAAAAACCATGCCATTGCATCTGGCACTATGTTTCTACCCTGCTACCCCAAAATTGTGTCTATAAGGAATATCTATGTTTCCTACTGCCAATTCATTTTCCTCCCACTGATTGAATAAGAACAACTCAACAGAACAGTGGGAGGAACAAGTTCTAATTTCTTCATTATGTTACAGCACTGATTGCTCACCTGTACTACTATTCTTTTTCTTCTTGAAAGCAGAAACGTTTTACTAAAAAATTTGAAGTTATTTAGCATATCAGTATTTTCTTATGATTCTCAAAAATCAAACGTGCTAATCTCTGAAAATAGATTCTTATGTACTTTATTAGCTGGACTTCAACAGAATTCATTAGATATAAATTTTCATTTTCATCATTGGTAGGACATCTATGGCAAACACAACAGAAAAAAGAATTTAAAATTAGCTTCTGTGTCTGTCAGAAAAAATGGCATTAGAAACCATACATTTTCTAGTGTTTTCAAAATGCCAGTATTTTAAACATATTATTAATTCTTTACAATCTCTTTTATAACTCATTTTCTAAAACATGAGTTCAGTATTTGATCAAACTGAACAGAAGGCTGTTATATAGCACATCATGTACATTTTAAAGCTACTCAATGATGCAGTAGTAGATGAGTTACACATTAATATTCACAAGGATGTATCTCCTTAGGAAAACTAAATTTTCATAAGGAAAAGATGATGTTTTTAAAAATGCTTAATTAAATTAAATTAATTTAAATGTGATTTTTTATTATTTTTTCACAATTTTTTCATTTATTAATATTTATTAGAGCAGGATGGTATGTTGATATAAGTATTTTATGTTAGAACATTTTGAAGAGGTTTAAATTAATGTTATATATGAAAATTTAAAATTTGGACAAGTTTATTAAAAGTTTGAAATATTTGTTTTTCCAGCTGAATGAAGAAAGAAAAAATAAATTGGTGTCAATGTAGTGTAAGCACAATTTAGCAACATTATTCTCCTACTAATCCAAAAACACAACACTGTACCAGCTGCTAGGAAGAAAAATAACGCTGTCCCAGTTTAAATCAGAATGGTATCCATCCCTAATTGTATATCATTTACACCATGCCCACATCCCATTTTTCTCTACATCCCAGTTAATTATCGTCACTTTTCCCATCTTTTAATATAAACATACAATATTGTTTTCTTAGTCTATGTATTATCCTACTAAAGCCTGTTGAGTTCATTTAGTCCATGACTTTGGGCTTCATCAGTCATAAAATTTCAGGGCATGAAAGATGGTCTGTGATGCTGGATTGTTGCAAGCTGAATTCAGTTCTGATTCCATCACCATTGCACTTGTCCAGCTCCATCACAATTTATTCTTCACTAATCTGGGTTATTTTTACTGTAATACTCTTAATATGGTCACCATGGAAGTAATTATATAAAATGGTATATACCAATTAACAATGTACAATTAATTCATTTTGTCTTCTTACCCAGAATTAAATTTCCTAGAGGTACACACTGAACTCCTGCACTATTCACCAAGTGCACCCAGGCCCTTGAAAAAAAGCAATCCCACAGATGGATGTACCTTTGCCTGAGGCAAGAATAATTTAGACTCTTTTCCCCAGTCTATATTTTAGTATATATTGGAGGAAGTCTGTTCTTTTCAGTTTTGATTGGGCAGGGCCAGCCCAACTGGCCTTGTGTTGTGTCTTGTGTTGACTAACCAAGTGGACTTTGCAAAATGCTTATCCCAGTGTTTGAAGATCCTACCACTCGCTGCTCCCAATAGAGTTTTTAACAGTCAACTTCATTGCTGGATTTTCCCAGAAGATGTGGTATATTTAGATTATTCTGCCAGCATCTGTCAAAATTTACAGATTTGAAAACCTTCATCTAGAGAGAATTATGTACCTATGTAGTTGCCTGGCTGTCAGACTGAGTTAATAATGGCTAGGGCTAGAAGATTCTCAATTAATTGCTTTGAAGATATGCAAAATCTGTTACATGTAACAAAATTCATGTTTGGGGCCAGACATCATCTGAAAACCAATTTGAAATTGCAACACCTATAAAAATTAGCACCAATCATTCACACCTGAAATTCAAGTTCTGAAGTTGTATCTGCCTTGATCAAATGTTTTCAGTTGAAGAGAATAAAAAGTTTTCTGCCAGATAAAAAAACCCCAAAACAACCAAACAAGGCTGTGTTCTTTTCATATCTGTCATTATCCACACTACTGATTCTTTGGATTCTTGTAGCAGAATCGCATAATCACAGAATATGCTGAGTTGGACGGGACACACAAGGATCACTGAGTCCAACTCCTGGCCATCCCCAGGAGTCCCACCATGTGCCTGAGAGCCTTGTCCAAATGCTTCTTGAGCTCTGTCAGGGTTGGTGCTGTGACCAGCTTACCCGGAGAGCCTGTTCCAGTGCCCAAACACCCTCTTGGTGAAGAAATCTCTTCTAATATCCAGCCTAAACTTTCCCTGACTCAGGCCATTCCCTTGGGTCCTGGTCACCAAGTGAAGAGATCAGGGTCTGTCCCTCGTCTTCCCCACACTAGGAAGTTGTAACTGCAGTGAGTCACCCCTGATCCAGGCTGAACAGACCAAGTGACCTCAGTTTCATGATGTCACCCCATTCACTTACAGCCCTCTGTGTCCAACCAGTGAGCCAGTTGCTCACCCATCACACAGTCTGTTTATCCAGCTGTGTGCTGGGCACTGACTGAAAGGATACTGTGAGAGACAGTATTGAAAGCTTTACTGAAACCCAAGAAAATTACTTCAGCTGGCTTCCCTTGGTCAGCTAGGTGGGTTACCTTGTCATAAGAAGAAATCAAGTTTGATAAGCAGGCTCTCATGAAGCCATGCTGTCCGTGACCAACGACTGCACTATCTTTCATGTGTTTTCAATATCCCACAGAGTAATCTCCTTCATAACCTTACCAGGCGGTGAAGTGAGACCAACAGGCCTGTAGTTTCCAGGCTCCTCCTATTTGCCCTTCTTGAAAGTAGAGACAATGTTTACTAGCTTCTGATTAGCTGGGACCTCTCTGAAGTATGCAAGTTCAAACCTGGCCTCAGAGCAGGTCTACAGGCAATTTCTCAGCCATTTTCTAGCCTGGTGGCAGAAATGTCAGAAGAAGCTGGGTGGTTACAGAACATCCATTCTTGGACGTTCGGGGTTGGTAGGATAGACTGGCATACAGTATCTGCAAAAACTTGCATTTATTATCAGGAAGGATCCAAAAAAATCATAGAAGACAGATTGCTTTCATGTCTGATCCTCTGATGAAATGAAGCAGTGATGCACAATTTTTTTTTCCTGCTAATAAGTCATTTGTGATGTATAGTACTGAAAACTTGACTCGCCACCAAAGTAACTACTATTAACATGCAGTTTAAAACCAACATATTTAGATAATGATGTGCTGTTAATTTTAAAATATAGATTTTATTATTCCTCAGATATATTCTGAGAGAAAGAGAACATTATATTTGTCTGTGTCCATAAGATAAGTCTGCCATGTAAAGGCTGTTGTCTCAGGAGTAGGGTGATGCAATTACCAATGTGAGGCAAGCTGACAAAATCTGACATTTTACACTGGCGTGTGTTCTTGACTGTGTGATTTATTTTCATAGTCTGCAAACTATCAAATATCAAAACACAAATAGATTGCTTCATTTTGTTTGACTGTGGATTGAGGAGGAAACATACTGAGCAGGAACTTGAGGGAAAATATTAAATAATTTTTAAAAATATTTTACATGAAAGCCTCTATGGAGAAAAGAGAAATAGATGAAAGAGGGGACTAGAATGGCTGAGAGGTGTTGAAGACAGTTGTAAGATGACAGGTGGCTGGAAAAAAAGAAAAGAGGTTTGGGGACACCCATATGAGTAGCTGGAGAAGAGGAGGATTTGAGAACATGAGTGCAATGATGGAAACACTCCAGAGACAGAGAGATGGAGGACCAGGAACTAGGATCTGTCAAACAGATTCTGCTGAATATGTGCCTTCCTCCTGGAAACTGAGCAATGAGGGATTTTGTTCCTCTGCTGGAAGGGGAAGATTCATGTTCATGAATTCAGTACTAGGAATTGTAGATGTTCAGATAGATGTTCAGGCATCATTATGTGATGCAAAGATCTGAGCTCACTGTCTCTCCAATAATGGGATGTTTTGGCTGTATGAGGTGTATTTTCTGCTGCCCATGTGAGCCATCATTTAGGGAAGCTTTTTGTTTTAAGTTAACAATGACCACACTATGTCAATAATCACACAAATGTCACCTGAATGCTGACAAAATGCTAGCCTTGCATTAAATAGATTAAATAGGCAAATGCCGATCCTTTGCCCTTGCAACAAGTATTGCATAACAAGAACACAGAAAAGCTGAAAAGACAAAATATATTGATTGTGTAATCATTAATGGCCATAGTAAATTTCTTGTGTAAGGCAGTTAATATGTCAAACAATGTCATTAGACAATTTTACTAAGATCTAGACATATTCTAAGTTCTGGTATTTTTTTCTGAGAAGAGTAAATGAAGATCATATACAGAGAAAAACAATGTTTCTACAATGAAAAAAAGGTAATACGGGCAGGAAAATTCGGATGGCAAATAGCAGTTAAAAGGTCAGGCCAGAGGCACATGAAACAACACAGGGTCACATTACAAGAGAACATGTGAGAGGACAGAGAGGAGGAAGCTGAAATCTGAAACGAGAGTAATAAGGAACAAAAAATTATTTAATGGAAAACAAAGGAAAAACCCAAGGAGATTTGCAGTGTAAAGAACGAAGAATGAAAATGCATTGTTATTGGAAAATTATTGGAGTAATGAAAACACAGAGAAACAAAATATTGTGATAGGCAGTACAGCAGTGTTACTGTGGCGTGTAACTGAAAGGAACACAGAACAACTGTTAACTGTTGTTGAATTTGCCTTAACATTTTCTTAGAGGACAAGTGGAGAAGCTAATTACCCACATGCAGAAGGGAGTCATCTGAGGCGTAATTGTGGAGTACCTGCCTCATAAATACACGGAAACCCAAGATAAATAGTGCACATTGCATTGAGAACAGAGTATTGAATTAGATCATGGGAGCAAGCAGAATATGCTAGCAGAAGACTAGAGCCAGTGAAGGAAAAGGCAGAATTGATACTCATTGTTGCACCAGCTGTTGAAACTGGAGTCTTTCTACAGGCAGCATGTGTTGAAACAATGAGGTACCAGAGTGCTGTGGTCTCTTCCACAGCCCCTACACTCTCACTTATTTCTGCTGGCTGCTCTCAAATATTTAGTTAAAGTACCTTAAATTCAGTGCATTTTGAACCAAAACACACCAAAACTAAATGCCTCAGTTTAGTCTTATTATTTGCAGTTGATATGAAGTCTCACAATATTTGGAATCAAAAAACTTTTTCTGTCTGATACTCAGACTTTGAGTTTTGCTCCACAGCTACACCACAGATATAGTTTATAACACTAATAAATGAAAAAAAAAAAAAAAAAAAAGGGAAAAATTACATGTTATTTAAAAACAGCCTAGGTTTTCTGTATTCTATATATCTATAAACAAAGCCAACACTATCAGTTGTATCCTTACTTCAAATACAGCCTTTAATGTTATGGGTTCTTTGAGGTATTCTGGGAATAAGAGTCTGAAACAAAGTAGGTGTCTATTTCCAGGTCTCTTTAGTTTCCCAGTGTTTTATAGTGTAGTATTTTATCTTACAGATAATTATGAGTAAATGTGTTTCAGGTTTAGCAATAAGAAATTTCTTTGAGAGCATTATGAGCTTAAAAACACTGAAATAAGAAATATCCTGCCATTTCTGTATTTTGCAGGGATTTATTTCTGAATCCAGAAGACTTTCATTTCTGATAGCTATTAAAAGGTGATATATATGCCAAACACATTGTATTCATATTCTTGGGAATTAATGAGAGACATTATGTAACAATGTGTCATACTGTCACAATTTAAATTTTTTGAATATTTTTTCACTGCACAAACTGCTAATTTCTAGGCAAACAGCTGCATTCTGAATTATTTAGAACACTTGTTCTTTAGCTAATTGACAGTTAATTGATGCTTTGAGAGACCATCAGCTAAACAGTATGTAAATGAATTTAGGCCTTGCTTCTCATGGAGACAAGAGACAGCTTATGACCTACTTCCACCAGGGCAGCTACTCTCTTCACTTGCCAGAGATAGGCTGCAGAAGTTACTTCATGTAGAGCTACCTCCCTAAAATATTCTCTCTTCTACTAGGAACTTGCAGTTCTTCTTCCAGAGATGGTATCTGTCTTTAAAGAAATGACTGAAGTAATCAGAGAGCAGCACATCCATTTATGAACTGTCTCACTTTACTTGGTATTGTTTTATCTCTCTCTCTCCAAATCTCAGATATATATATAGAGTTATGTCTTTGGACCAAAACGATACAGCACACAAGAACAGCAGATTCCCAACTGTATTTTTGACTAGTGAAAAAAGTAATCAATTTTGTACTTCTAATGTACTGTGTTCTTTTTTTTCTCAATTTTCTTCTGAATATGTTTTGGTAGTTGGAAATAACCTCACCCAGCTTGAAACATTGCCTTTCCTCTTATAGAGCTATAATTTTTATTTTCTGTATTTCAACACTGGCATTTACTACAGTGCCCATCTCACTGCCAGACTTTATTATTCCCTTGAGATGTTACACTGCTGGTTTCCTTGGTCACTCACTGATAAGGTGTTGCACAGGACAGCAAGGTTTATTGAACTGGAACAGAAAAAGCAGAATCAGGGACTTGTAACTCAAAAAGAAAACACAATGCATTTAACTTCATGGGGTACAAAGAAGCCACAGTAGTTATGCAGAATTTTTGTAGCCTTTAGGATTTGGTCTGGATAGGACAGGAGTGTAAATATTTTCCTCTAGATGGCAGGTTTTGGCAGGCTTTGTTTTAGTCATGTAAGTAAATAGAAGGTCTTTCAGGACAAATTACCTAGTTTAGTCACTAATTTTATCCAACTAAATTCTTCCACTACCCCAGCTGTGTATGCATGCATGAGTGTGTAGACCCCAGTGTCTATGTTAAGTCATGAAAATAAGGCAGTAATTTAATATTTTGTAGATAAAGTTCTTAAAAGCATCTGCTAAAACTTTATTTTATGAAACAGATTAGGAATATCTTTCTTTGAAATGTACATGTAACTTACGGTCAGAAGAAAAGTCAGATGAAATCCTAGTTTTCTATCACTTTCTTAAACTGTTTACCTGCTTATTAACTTTTGAAAGATAGTTAAGCCATATATCACAATCTCCAAATTAATCACTTTTTTGCAATTGCATCCCAGAGAATGACAGGGTGAAAAAGGGTGAAGCAACTGCTTTGGAGCCTTCAGTTACTGCTTCTCAACTCACACATCTTTGACATATAATAATTCTAACTTTTAGGGGTTTGTCTAGTCTAAACATATGTTTACATATAATGGGGAAAACAAGGTACTTAATTTCTTAAGCAATGTAAATGTTCTTAATGTTCTTTTTAAATTAAAATGTACTATATATTTACTCCTTTGCTTGCCACTTTCTTTGTGCATAACTAGGTTTTTCTGAATAAAGGTATGTGTGTGTAAGGAAAAGACAGTATGAGGCAAAGCTTGGCATATGGAACAACTGCTTTTTTTTTTTTTCTGAAAGGAAAATAAAACTTGAAATTAGGATTTATCTTTTTGTGAGACTCCTGTGACATTGTCTTCATAGATTATTTGTGAATGTGAAATGACACTGATAATTAAGTAATATATTGCCAGCATTTCAAAAATCAGTATTTGGCAATATTCATTCCACACACAGTAATGAAAAATTCAGTCATACAGTTTGCAATGCTCCTTGAATTAGGCACAATATTCACATCAGCTTTTTAAACAGCGCAACCAGGGAATATATTTTCTAGACTCTCTTCAGCTGCAGAAATACATCATGACTGAACTGTCTCTTATACACATCTGCAACCAGGGAATATATTTTCTAGACTCTCTTCAGCTGCAGAAATACATCATGACTGAAATGTTGTTGGAATGGATACTAATTGCTACACTTGCCACCATTTCATGCAGTAATATCCCGTGCAAAGTCCTTTGTACTTATTTATCCAAAGTATAATTTTCCATTCACTGCCAATAAGCAAACCCACAGTTCCTGTAATCGCTAAACTCTGGACCTTTGTGATGGTACAGGAAGATATTGATGTTGTTTTCAGGCTCCCCAAGAATAACTGTGAGGAGTCTAAAGAATGTGTTTCGAAATATTGACAGGTTTTCGTGCAAAATTATTGTATTCAAGAAGAATTACAGGCCACTTTTTAGAGGACAGAGAAAAAGAAACACCAAAATGTTCAGAGAAAATACTTCACAGTTTTCAGGGAACAAAACATTTACATAATATCTTTACATCATACAGTGCTCAGTTTTTGTGTTGCCTCCACATGTGAAACTGCCTTTTCTCAAAGTTAGTTTTCAGTAAAGTGCTCTCTTTTTTTCCAGTTTTTTCTCTAAATGCAGGTTCCATAAGTACAGTTATCAAAAATCACATTGTCAAAAATGGTGTGGAAAGTAAAAGATTTGTTGCTAACAGTACCTTGTTTGTTCCCTCTAAAATGTGATGAAAATTAGCAAGTTGTAAAAACAAAATTAACTGCTCGTGGATTCTCATCTTATCCAGTAAAATTTTCTTCTCAGGTAAGATTTCTATGTGTGATGGTAATGCCTGAATGGGGGAAAAAAATAACAGAACTATAAATAACATAATATCTGTAATTTTGTTCAGCAAGAGTTCTCTTTAAAGACTGCTATTATCTGCTGTCCCATATCATAAGATATGTACTTTGGCTTATACAAACAAGCACTAACCTAAAAAAAAAACTGAGAAAAAGAGGAGTTATGTCTATTGTTTACTGCTGTGAAACATGTACAACCTCCCTTGTCACTGCAGCCAAGTCTTTGATCTCTTTTCTGTCAGAATTATTTCCTGACCCTGAGGGTAAATCAAGAGGTTTTTTTGGAATACCCAGATGTATGCCAAGAAACACTCAAATGTTCAAGATATCCCTGCTACTGGTATAGGGTAAATGTTCCACATAGATTATCTCTGTATACTGGGTTTGTGTACACAGTCTATTTTTACTTTAAAATACTATTAATATTTCTTTGGGATATGTTGAATTACTAAACTCTTATTTGAAAAGAGATATATTTGAAAAATTAAATTATTAAATATTTAAATAATTAAATATTCACCATCATCCTGTACATAGCACAGTACTTCTGAATACTTAAAGGCATGGAGTAATTGCAGGTTTTGACAGATTCACTTTGTAATTCTTTACTTTTATGCCATCAAGGAGCAATAGTTTAGCCTGCACTCATGATGACAATATTTAATGCCTCAAAAAAGGCATTACTTGTTGCTATCATTGCGTTACCTGTCATCTATCACAAAAATATAAACCCTCATCCATGAGAACTCCCCTCTAAACAATTTCTTACTTCTACCTGTTCGTCATATGCTATCTGTTGCAGGTTTTCTCTTGATATTTGAGAAATTGCCACTCACTCTGAAGCAGAGATTACTCCCCAGCAACCACAGTTTTACTCAATTATTTTAAGGCATTATGTCTCAAGGTAACTAGATAAAAAACTTTGCATGTGAAAGAACTCATCTATTCTACAGTATATACTGAGTCAGTCAGTATATGAAACATTATTTTTATTAAAATCATGGGGGAGGGGAGTGTTTAGATCACTTTTCTAAGAAAAGTGATCTAAAATGTTTTTACTGTGCACACAAGGGAAAATGAGTTAGTTCCAGAAGACTGCATGAGCAAAAATTGCTTTACCAAGTTCACAGAAGTTGCTGCACTGCATGGAAACAAGTCACGTGTCTAGGAGTAAGAAAATCCATATGAAAATTAATGTTAGCAGTTAATGTGCAGTAGGACTGTTTCTTTGCAGTTTCTGGCTCAACATCAGTTCTATTGCCTGTTTCACAGTGCTTTCAGGGACTTGGCCAGTGAACAAGTAGAACTAGGAATTAGGGCACAGGAGGAGGGTGAGGAAAGGACGTTCCAGAAGATAGTGAGCATGGAATTAAAAAAAGGCCTGTTGTCCTGCAGGTCTGAAAGACATGGCATGTTTGCCCATTATACAGGTGAATAGTTAAAATCCTGTAGAAATACCACTGTTGTCATTGCAAAAATACTCCAGTTCCCCAAAGGCTGCACAATTAGAAGATAAATGAATCGGGGATTTTGTCACTGTTTTCGTAACAATATTAATATGCTGGTGGCTTGAGTGGTTATTTTTTGTAGTTTATTTTTAATACAACAAAATTATACTGTTGAGGACAAATACAGATGATTCTTAAAAGCCTTTTGAAACAGAAAAAGGAGTGTGATTGGTCAGTTATTTTATAGATACTTGTAAGTAAATTAAAGACAAGATTTAGGCAAACACAGGAAAATACTCTGCCATTGTAGTATTTCTGGCCAAACTGTAATTTTAAGCCCATAAAATTTTTCTTGTTATTGGATTACCACGATCTATGCCAAGCAGTCCAAGAATGTAATAGCTATCCATCTTTTCTTGTATACATATAATGGTTGACTAGTTGAACTGGGAATTAGGTTTGAACTCAAAGGCAATGTAGTTGTAGAGGCTTGTCTAAGGACAAAAATGCAGCCTAGAATTAAATTTAATTAATACATTTCTCACCAGTAGTCTTATGTAAAGCTGAGTGTGAGGTGCAGTTTAGTTGCTGGCATGAGCAGAAATGCACAGTAGTTCTAAGCAATCCATGAGGGCAACTTTAACTATTTGTATTTCTAGTGAATTTAGACAACTATGATGTAATTAGGGGTATTGGGATTTTAATAGCCCATTCTAACACCTCTGTTTTTTGAGTAGGTTTTAAAGGACTCTTTAATGAGCATGAGTGCTCTCAGTCTGAATTTTGTTGTCTCACCCCAAAGTCAGAATTTGAATATTGTCAGACAGCCTCTGCACAGTATTATCTGCTACCAAAAATACTAGTAAGGTACTCTGTGGGAAGAGCACTGCTGTTAACAGTGCTGAGATGTCCTGATAAATACCTTTAAAGGCTGAAAAAGGGCATAACAAATGGACTGTAACTTTTTTCTGATTTTATAAATCTACATGTTCTCATCATATTTGGCATAATAATCAAACTAATAAAGTTTCTAGCTCTGAAGATGATTCTAGTTCATTGCACTGGAATGGCTGAATCCATAAGCTACCAACTAAAACTAAATCATTAAGTAGCAACTAAAATGAAATATGTTTATAAAGCTATTTTCAGGTATTATCTAATGGATGCTTATCTTCATACCACATCATCTTATTTTCTCAGCAAATTGTTTTTAGGGGATATGTGCAGAGAGCACTTATAAAATTTAATGCAATTCAGTGTAATGAAGAAATTTGCATTTGAAGCACAGTCACTTACAAATGTTATGGGACAAGCAGCATTCTATTAGAAGGCATTTCAAATGTTTCTGAACAGCAGCTGAGGAGGATATTTCCTGATGTGGTTCTATTACTACAGCACATTTTCTCTTCATCTGTAACTACTTTTTAAAAATAGAAAAGGCAAAACGGAAACTTCAGTTACCAGGAAATACAAAGAACCTCAATTCATCTTTTGAGAGAAGTAATGAGCAGAAGGCTGCAGTTAGTCATCCACTAAAGCTTTACAGTGGAGAGACTCTGATAATTTGATTGCTCATTTTGAAAGAGAAGTCCTCCCTGTCCCCAGAAGGTTTTTTCTTTATATTGGCAGCTCTGATAGGTAGTTTGTTTCATGAAAAAGAGGAAATGAATCATGAATCAAAAAACTTTCTCTGTCAAGCTCTCTTTTCCCATCCTCCTTCTGTTGCTGCTTCCACATTTTTTCTTGGAAAGGATCCATTACTCTTCCATTATGATAGCTTAAGGAATCAGACTCTATGTATGACTAGTTTATATCAGTCTGTCGTAAGTCATTCTGAGGTAACCAGAATGCCAGTGTAACTTCCATGCAGTCATTTTTTAAATTCCCAACAGTATCTAATAATCTCTCTCTTCTTTATGCCCATTATGCACAGGAGCATCTTTGGCTTTACTTTTGGTTTTGTTTTTCTGATCTACCCCAAGTTGATTTGTGTCCCAGAGCCTTATTCCAATGGTGTATTGTGGCACTCTGCCACATTGCATCTCTAGAAAACTATTGCCATGCTGCTGCCACTCTCAGAGAACCACTTCCACTAATGTTTAAAAATACAATAAAAATGTATACATTCTCTGTAACTCATTTAGGAAAAAGAGTGGACAAACCATCCTATATCACTCAGAGAAAACACAGGATTCTTTGATGAGGAGTTGAACAGAGACTCAGGCTGTGGAATTAGATTAATTGCGCAATGCTTTTTGTGGAAAATGATTGTTTCATCTCTCTGATAACAGCCATCTATCTACAACTTTCTCCCTACTGATGGTTTTGAAATTGAATGTAGAAATTTGCTTGCCTTCTTCACCATTTGGATGATGAACTGCCCTCTGTTGACCATTGTAAGTGACAGCTAGAATTTTAACCGCATCCCCATAAAATTTTCAAACAGAGAACACTTCTTCCTTAATTCCTGCTTGATTCCTCCATGTATCTACAACTTAATGAATCTTGAAAGACCAAAGAAAGGAATTACACTTCAGAAACTGAGGTTACAGAGTATATTAAAGGATCAAGATATCGCTCGGGATATAGAGTGATCAGTCCAAAATGGTTTGGTGCTTCTGAATTTCATCACCTCAGGAGAATTATAAATCAAAGACATCTAGCTATAAATGTGCAGTATGGAAGGATATAGACTCCACAACAGTGTGCTTCATCAGCTTATTTGGCACTGTGGCTGAGGTGGAGTGACATTACATAATTTGTGATGACTTTGTTCTGACATTTTCCCATCATAAAGGATTGAGGGACCAAAGTCACAGAAATGTCATCGGTGATAAATTCAAGCTAGACTTTAATCTTCCTCACTTGAAGTAACATCAAAGGGGAATAACACAGCCTGCAAGAT
Organism: Parus major; assembly: GCF_001522545.3. Lineage (NCBI taxonomy): Eukaryota > Metazoa > Chordata > Aves > Passeriformes > Paridae > Parus > Parus major. The sequence goes on along the minus strand of NC_031769.1, from coordinate 72,842,704 downwards.
ACTTTAGACAACTTATTAAAAAAAGAAAAAGAACCACAACTGACAGATTGAGTGAAAATTGCATTGATAATTTAAGGTGCATTTTCCTTCTGAGCATGTAAGGGCTTCACATACAAAGGCTCAAGTTAACCAGAATGTCAGAAAACATTCAAACCTCTGTAATTTTGCAGTGACTGTATCTGCTGTTTACCTAGCAGACTTAATGTTAAATGTTAAAAGGTCTTTGAAAAAGCAATCTATTCAGTACCTAATTTGAATAATAAAAACATAGTTATTATTGAGAAAAATGCTGCTGATTGCTTGTACTTGAGATCTAGACTCTAAAATTATACATAAGACCTATTCACTTTTTCCAAGAAAACTTGCAAGACCCTAAAACAGAAGTGATGTAGTCTTTGGGCCCTATCATAAACCACAGATAAAGACAGGCAACTCCAAAAATTAATTGCTTCATAACTCGATACCAGTAATTCTTTAATACAGTGTAATATTTAGATTTCACTCTTCCCTTTCTATATTAAAAATTGTCTTACTTTTCAAAAATAGGAATCACAATCTATGTATTCATCAAATTCTGTTTTGATTAGTACCTGGACAAAATTTTAACCCCCTTTCAGTCATCTGGCATATTTATGTCTTGCTTACCTCGTTTCAACAACTATGATCTTAAATCCAACAGTGACTAATGCGTTAAATTTAACATCATAGGATTGCTGGTGATCAGATGGTGAAGAATTGGGAATAAGTATTAATGCAACACTGTCTCTAAAACAATGACCTCTATAATAGTTTTTTGCAAGTGCTGCTCGTTTTTTTAAAAATATTAGAATTACAGTATAGCTAGACCATGGAGTGTTCAAGAAGACTGCATTTATTTATTTTTTTTATATATTGCAGAAGTCTTTGAGGGAGATGCCTGCAGTATATCAGATTTGAGCTTTGTGGTTTTGGTTGGTTTGGGGTTTATTTTGTGTGTGTGTGGAGTTTTTTAAATTATAATTTCCAGTAGAAAGTGATAGGACATTGTTATATCATTTTGCACACAAGTTAAAAAAGGTCTGTATTTGGCCAATTCAAAACTGGACTCAATTTGAACTCATGACCTCATAACCCATGAGCTCCAAATCCCATTAGTAAACTTGCAATCCATGTGCTTTTCTCCAATGTATGAGGTTTTATTATACTGTACAAGTTCTTTTGCTAAATGACCTATATTTTATTGTAAAGAAATTGTTAGACCCAAGGTTTAATATTAATATCCCATTTTTATTTCACTAGCTCAGTTCCAATTATTTCCTTTTTTAAAAGTCAGTCTCTGCCAGATTGTTTTTCGTTTTCTTTTTCTTATGCTAGAAATGTCATTTTATTTTTTTTTCAGATTTAGAACTGTTATTTTAGGAGATATCCTGGAATATACAGCAAAAACCTTATGGAAACCTTCAATGTTTTTCCCTTCAATTTCATAACAAGTTTGACTGAATTGGAATGCAAAAGCACAACTACCTCATAATTTTTTGGCTCTTTTTTTTTTTTAATACACAGTAACAGAGGATAGTTTGATTGACATATCAAGCAGCAATTCCTTCAAAAGCGATGCCATCTCTGTCTCTGTAAAAATAATGCAAGTTCTGAAAAGTTATTGACATTTCAGCAAAAGAGATAGATTTTGAGTTGTTTGCTAGCTACGTGTCCTTTAGAATTTTTATTTTTTTTTTTACATTTCATCAAAGGCAGTGTAATTGACCTTAGAGCAATGGATAAAGCCCATCACCATCAATTGACAGAATAATTTTGTCATGTAATGGCTACTGGTCATATAGTGCTCTTTCAATAACACTTTCCTTCATTTAAAATCTGTATCAGAACTCTTGACTACCATCTCAGAAAGAAGTTTTCCCTTCCTTCTCTTCTGGTTCAAGAAAAGTGGCAGGTACATTGAAGCTAAAGTAGTAACATAGTAAAAAAGAAAACAACAAAAATAGTTCTTTCACCTGGGGAAAACACTATGTTTTCCCCATGTTTTCAGGTACCTGTGAGCTCTGTGTAGTAAAGGAATAGTGGTAAGTTTTTATTTTACTAATCTGCTTAAAATCTTGAGAGAAGAAATGGAAAAGTCTCTTCTTCTGGTTTAAATAACTGGTGCATAATAAACTGGTGAATAAATAACTATATTCTAATATATTAAAAGCTGTTTTCCTGTGATGCAGAAATTATGTCTGCAAGGATGTATTGGTGTTAAAAGGAAAAGACATTGATGCATTTCAGTGAGGGAAGGCTAATGAAATAGTAAACATATTCAAGCAGAAATCATACTTCTTCACACAGGCTAGTCTAGAATGTTAAATCTTTCTAGAAGAACATAATCACAGATTGATTTGGGCTGAAAGGGACCTTAAAAATTACAAAATCCTAGAATGGTTCGGATTAGTGGGTGTGTTAAAACCATCTAATCCCAATCCCCCTGCCATGGACAGGGGAAGTTTTTGCTAGTCCAGGTTGCTCAGAGCTACTGACAGCCTTGTCTTGAACATATTTAGGAATGGGTCATCCACAGCTTCCCTGGACAACCTGTTACAGTTTCTCATTGCCTTCAAGGTAAAGAATCAGATTTTTTTTAAAAACAGATAGAAATATCTATTCTAAACCTGCCCTTTTTCCATTTGAAACCATTTCCCTTGTCCCATGACTACTTGCCCTTGCAAAACATCCCCCTCCATCTTCCTTTTAGGCTTCCTTCAGTTACTAGAAGGCCACAATTAGGTCACCCTGAAGACTTCTCTTTTCCAGGCCGGACAAACCAAATTCTTTTAGCCTTTCCCCTCTCCAGGGATGTAATGTGACATATTCCCTTCTTTTGAAATCTTGTGGTGACTTTTGTTGATTGTTTTCTTTGCTGTTAAGAGGTGTCACTGGTGAGATAAATTCACTTTCTTATTTTGGTATAAAGCCCAATTTCATTGTCGAGAATTCATTCTGTCTGTTAACAAAAGCTAAGGCTAATAGCAAAGGGAATTACTCTAGGAGACAAATTTTTAGCTAGAAAAATGCAAGATCATTTTTGAAAATGCTGATATTTAGAAGGAATTAAGAATTTTTCCAGATACATGGAATATAAAATATAAAGATTTTGTTGGATCTTCCATGCTTTGGGAAAGAAAAAAAAATGTCTCTGAATGATTTTTCACTCATTTGAAATATTGATATGTAGCTTTTTTAGTTCTTAGATATTTTTTCTTCAGTGATCCAGTCTATGACTGCCAACAAGACAGTCTTAATAAAAATAATATATACAATAGCTAATGAAATACTCTCATTCTTCTTTGCAATTCATGTCTTTTCAGTAATTCATTCTTCATATTGTACGTCTCCCCATCAGTTCACTACACAGTCCTTCTGAATTGGTTATATTTACTCTATTTTAATTCTGCTTCCCCTCCTATCCTCACCATTATCATCTCCCCTAACCTGAATTGTACACAGACTATGCATCCTAACTTGTAATTAATCTCTTCTTTAAGCAAATAGCTTTTCTGTTCAGCCTCTGCTTTCCACAGTTGCAGTAATTGCAGTAATTTCTTTTCATGCCCTAGCATATTTTATGACTTCTTGGCAATGATTATTTGAACATGGATGTCTCCTAAGAATTTCTCCCCTCCCTGATCCTTCTTGGACTGTCTGTCCCTGGGCTAAATCTCTACATGGTCACAGCAGTTGCCTCATCAACTCATCTCACTCTGACAGATGCTGTTTTCTTTGTTTTTTGTCTACGATGGTTCTTCAGTTCCCATAGAAACCTGTTCAGATGTACAGTCAATTCAGCTTGATATTTTAGCTTGCTGTTCTATGGGGGCAGAAGTGGTACCTGCAGGTGGGAAGACTTCCTGTGCCTGGCCTCATCATGAGGAAGAAGCATGCCCTGCCATGAACTCAGAGGGGGTTGAGCCCAGAGTAGCCAAGAAGTCCTCAGGTTCTGTGAAGTTCATTTCATTTCTTACATGTAAGCCAAATCACAATTCCTATAAACAGTAAAATTTTGTAATGATTCCAGAGCTTTCAAGTTTTGATAGCAGCTGCAGCAATAACAGCTCATTTCATGCCTTTACAGGGTTTCTTTACAACCACTATGAATAGAAACTGGTTTTTTTTTTTTAAAAAAAAAAAAAAAGGAGAGAACTTTCTCAGAAATCAAGGATTTTAGGTCTCTCCTTTCTTGTGAGAATTTCCTATTTGTCTCAGGTGAGAAGGATAGTGCAGATCTTTTTTAATGTGCCAAGTACAGAGGCAAGAAGTGCAGTGCAGTGGAACATCATATATCTTTGCTATGCAAAGATGCATAAGGTGATATATGTGTCTTTGCCAAATTCACTTTTTTTCAGAATCACAGCCAATTTAATGAAATTAAAATAAAACATTTATGAACCTGTAAGTGTAAGTTAAAACACGTAAGATTTAGTAGTTTCTCTACCTCAGCTGATGTCCTTGCACATTGAACTTCAGCAATTCTGTCTTAATGTGGTACCAAATGCCACATATCTTTTTTCCCATGACTAACTACCCTGCTGAATGTCAGCAGACTTGTACCTATGAATGACATGATAACACTTGATGCCCTGTTTTTGAATCTCTCAACATTTTAATGCTGTGTGAGTTCTATGCACATGCATGGTGCTACAAATTAGTAATGATTTTTAGTCTTCAGGAATTTATTTTCACATTTTGTTAAAATGTGATTAAAATATGATAATTATGAAGGGGAGGAGGGAAAGACTTGTATCTAGAATAGACTGAAAAGCATTTATCACCTGCTTATTGTTCCATCTCTGGTTTGAATTTTGTATTCAACACACTGTGAAAGGTGATCCTGAATGCATATAAGCAGTATTGCATTGGCAACAAATATAAGATGCAATTAAATAATTTTTTAATGAGTGGTGCTTGATAAGGCAGGATACTCGTTCTTATTCAGGTGCCTGTTCCTTTTTTTTTTTTTGATTGAGGTGTTTCAAAGGAATTTTTGGATGCAGAATACACAATGAGGGCATACACACAAAAGTCCCAATGAATATAATCATCCTGCAGTTTCTTTTGTTGCTCTTCTTTTCAAAGGCTTCCATATGAAAAACAAACAAAAATATCATATTAATATCTTGTTTCATTTGGCCCAACTGTAGCTGTCAAGTGAACTGTTGTCTCACCTGTGATCCTTGCTTTGTAATTAAAATTAGTTATTTTCAAAAATCCATTGATCTCCTGAAAATAGAAAGGTGATGCAAGTTCAATGATGGAAAATAGGAAACAGTAGGTGCATGTGGTGGTTTAAAACCCACCTGGAACATTAAGTCCTTTCCCCACCCCTTCCAGTAATGGAGGGACACTAGGAGAGGTTATAAATTGGCGTAACAATTTATTGTACAGAAGAGACAAAGTGTGTTTTACGCACTGAAGGGTATTCACCACTGAATGTTCCCCCAGGCAGCACTCAGTGTGGTGTCCATCAAAGACAATATGGCAAAAAAGAGAAGCTTCAGCAACTTAACTTCCCCCCCACCTGTCCAAATACAAGCAGAAGCAGGAACAACCCAAAACCTGGAAGCCAGTTTGTCTGAATAATGAGTCCTTCTGGTGAAGTGTTGTCCAGCAGGGCCCAGGCCCCACTGCTGCTCTCCAGTGTGGCAGCAGTAGCACGGTCCCAGATCCTCTCCCCCTGAGCCAGGCAAAAACTGTGCATGTCCTCCTTTCACCTTTGGCATCTCCCTTTTCCCAACACCAGCAACTCCCTGCCAGAACCACACCTCCAGCAATGATACTGCTGGTACGGAATTAAACAGTGCCAGAAACTCCACCCCACTTTTTCACTTTACCCAGGACAATGCCTAAATTTCTGATGAACATCTGCAGATCTTGAAAAACTTGCTTATAGCAGCTGTCTCATTTTCAGGGCATCTGAGAGATAAAATTATAATTTCTTGGTTTTATCTCCTTGACTGCATGAGACAAAGCACTTCTGGGGTTTTATTTGTCTGTTGGATCCTTAATGGTGAAATTATTGAAAAAAATATTAGCTACTTAGAATTCACCAGTATGTATTTTCTTAGTGCAATTTTAAATGTTTCTTTTTCTTGTAAAAACTAAATAAGGGAAACTAATGAATTGGTGAGAATTATCCTGCATTAGACTGTGGATCCAATTGCAGGAAAAAAGTTGGATATTTTTTCTCTTATAAGTTGGTAGGTGTTTATGGCCATGAAGAGAAGTGGACCAAGGAACAGAAAGATTCTAAGTTCTTGTGCTGGCTCTGGCTGGGACAGGCCAAATTTATAGCATGCAGCTATTGCATATATTATATATATATACATATATATATTTGTTATTTATTCTGAAAACTGTTAATAATACAGGGATGCTTTAGTTACTACTGAGCAGTAACTAAACTCTGTGTAGGAGTTAAGGCCTTTTCTGCCTCTTGCCCCACCCACCAGGAGCAGGCTGCGAGCACATAAGACTGTGAAGGGACAGCTTCACACATAAGCTGGGACAGCTGACCCCAACTCCAGGGATACTCCAGACCATATAATATCAATTTCAGTATATAAAGCTGAAATAAACAGGAAAGGGGTAATATTCAAAGCAATGGTCTTTGCTTTTCCAAAAAGCTGTTATGCGTGGTGGAATCATGTTTTCCTGGGGATGGCTGAACACCTGCCTGCCTGTGGTAAGGAATAATTCCTTACCACTTTTGTTAAAGAATTAATTCCTTGTTTTGCTTTGCTTGTATGCACAACTTTTGCTTTCTCTATTAAACTGTCTTTATCTCAACACATGAGTTTTCTCACTTTTTTCCTTCCAGTTCTCTCCCTCCAGATGGGGAGTGAGTAAGTGGCTGTGTGGTGCTTAACTATGCTAAACTATGATAAGTCTCCAGTACTTCAGTACCTTAAATATTTGGGGATATTCCTTTGCTTTGATTATGGTTTATTTTTGACACTCTTGTAAAGACTGTAAAATTAATTAATAAATTAATTAATTTTCCTCTCTCTTTTGACAGGATCAACCAGTTCACTGCCTTTCTAGATTAGGTCTTTCCTTAAAATTACATAAGGTCTGTGGAGTGAGAGAAAATGCCTCCATTCTTTAATGAAAAAAAAGAAAAAGTCATGAGAAGTGCACACGCAAAGAAGCAGAGGTCTGAAATTGAGATATTTGAGGAAAAAAAATAGGAGTGGGACTTTTTAAGGGGAAAGAAAAGAGGAAAAAACAGTCTAGGTTTTAGGGAGAGGAATAAAAAGGCAAAAATAATTTGGATATTGGGAACTGAAATTTAATACAAGTGGATGATCTGAAGTTTGTTAGAGCAGAAAGAAGCAATGGAAACATATGCATGGAAGGGAAGTAGCCTAGGAGAAATGTCTGGAGGGAAGAAGTTATTAGTGTTGTTGGGTCACAGCATGAGTCTGTCAGATGTCACAGTAGGAGAGAAATAAAGGAAAGTGTATTTGTACTTGAGGAGCTGGAAAATGAAATATGTGAGCTTCTAGAGTTATGAAGAAATCTCTTATACAATGTAATAAGCAAAATTGTTCTATCCTGCTGTATTTTATTGCAAAATTGTTCCATCCTGCTGTATTTTATTAAGGATCATATATATGCTCTAGTGAGCACTTTCATCAGTATTGTGATCCTCCCAGACTTACTAACAAAGCAAAGGGATACCACCCTTCCTTGAACAAACAACATGCTATAGGGTTGTAAAGACTTTGAAGACGAACAATAAAAAAAGCCCAACCTTTTTCTTCTGTGATTTGTAAAATAATTCTGAATTATAGTCTAGCCTGTTACAGTTCATTGAGTCACCAGTCCATCACTTGTCCAGATGTTAAAAATTAAAAGTTAAGGTAGCATTTATTTGTTTTTCTGTTAGATGTCAATGATGTCAGAATTCAACAGGAAAAAGAGGAAATCAAATATGCAAAGAGGTTATACAGACATAATAATTACCTATTTGAATCCGGTAATCCAGTCCTCATGCCTTTCATGACAGATATTACAGGTAGCAGTTTAACAAACTGGAAAGAATTTGTATTTGTGAAAATTTAGATCAATGTTTTAGATTCTTTGCTAGTAATTTTTGTTGCCATTGTATTTGATTGCTTTACTTAAAATTCAAAATTATTGCCAAATTAAAAAAATGTCTGAGAATTGTCAGCAATAAGTTCTTTTTTATCTTCTTATTAGTATTAATCAAAATAGAATATACTTTTCAGATCTCGGTTAATAAAATGTCAGTTACATTGGAAATGCTCCTGAATAAATAAATGAAAAAAAAATTAATTCTAGTGGACTAAGGTATTCAAATGTATATTGATGATTGAGGAGTAAGTGTACTGATGGAAATTACACAATCTAATAAGTTCATGCAGATGCTGTATGCACTGGTGACTATTACCTTCCTACTACAGCTTTAATTCATGGATAATAAAAAAATACTCCCATGTTAATTTTTCATACAATAGTTCACCATGTACAATATGATTCTTTACTCTGTTCAAAGGTTAAAAATTTTTTTAGCATACATTTCAGTTAGTAATCTCTTAAGCAGCAAATGAGTCCAGGTTAAGCATCGACTTTTTAACTCTTCTGGACCAAATGAAAATAAAAACTCGATATGAATGTTAAATAAACTAATTCTAGTTGAAAAAATGTTTGTGTTTAGAACTTAAAACATCTACTTCAGTATTATATTACTCAAATGAAGGTAGAACTTAACTTCTGATTTAAGATATAGCACCATTTTCGATGAATAAAAATATTTAAACTGCAGGTTCTTCCATCTCAGGTGCAAAGCTATTTTCTTAGTACTAATTATATGCATCCAATCCCCTGCCATTCAGTCATATTTCCAAATCCCATGTTTGCTGGTTTTATGTGTTTATTTCTCCTTGAAATTTGGAGATGTTAAAAAACATACAACTTTAAAGACTTTCAGCAATTTGGGCAATGGCAGCTTAAATCTCAAAGTTTATACATCCCACAATTACTCTTGGAAGAGGTCTTCTAAAATGTCACTTCCGGTGTAGTTTAAAAAGGTCTCAGAGCTTAGATTTTCCTTTTCCAGCTGTGACTTGAACATAGACGTTTTTCTTTAATATTTTATTATATGCATTATCATATTGAGAAAAAAAAAAAGAATCAATAGATAAGGATAACTATACTATATCCTACTGTGCTATGAGGTGCAAATAAATAAGCTCAAGGCTGCAATGAAGAGCTTGCAAAGATCTTTGCAGTTGGAAATTTGAAGCAAGAATAAATGTTTCCTTTATACAACATTTAAGCTTGTAGTTATGTTCCCTTGTTACCATCAGGAGGAAAGGAAAAAGTAAAGATTCTGTTCTCATCTTCCAATTACATGATAAAGATGCTAAAGACAGCCCTTTGAGGCTTGTTGAATTGCTACTTAGCCAAAGGGCTAAACTAACACTAAGATTTGTACCTCTTTTTTTTTTTTTTTAACCAGTAGAATGATTTAGATGTCAGTTCACATGAGAGAAGTAATTTTAATTTGATTTAATGAGTCTTGATACTCAAAAGCTTTAACTCTGGCATATTTAAGAGAAAATAATGCTTTCAGTATCTGTTATTAGAGTTACTTATTTACTTGAACTGTGAAGACTCATTTTTATCTGAATCTTCCCATCTCAGCAAGAATGTGGTCATTACAATGTTTGCTGCACACTGAGAATATACCAGACTATTTGTACCCCTTCATCTGAGATGTGAGCAAAATGCACCACTCACGCATTTATGTTCCCTCTTAGCTGGCAGAACTTAATGATACCTGCTTCAGTCTCATGATTGCTAATGAAACAGCATGAATTCTGCATTTCTTATGTCAAGCCAACTTGATGCAATGCTGGTATTCTTCCTTCACTCTAACTTTCATGTGAAATGTATTTTTTCACAAAACAAATGTATCACAAAAGGCAGCCAGAATAGCTGCAGAAGAAAAAAAAAATTCAAGGAGCTCAAATATATACTTTATTATTAACTCTTGTTTTGACAAAGCCAAGTGCTTTTGAATGAGAAGGTGGGAAATACAATTATTTATCAGAAAAAGATTTCTTCTAATATTGTTGGCACTTAAAAAATAAAACCTCTGTTCTGTGTAGGTTTAAAGCTTTTGTCTTCATGTACTCCTTGTTGATAAATATTTTTTTCTTTTGATCTTGTTCTATGATCATTCATAAGGTTGCTAAACAAAGCATGTAACACTAGTAAGGTCACATTGAAGAATTAGTTTTACAGGCAGTAGCTAAATGCTTGTTGACCTTGCACAAAAGAAAGCAGGAAAAGTTTTTTCATTAAATGAAAAAATGTGTGGTGCTGTGGAAGATTACCTGCAAACATATACTTACCATTTCTCCAATTATATTTTCAGTAAAAGGAACACTTAGAAAAGATGGAAAGTGGTTGACTGTGGAAATGAATACAACATAGCTAAGCAAAATTGAAATGACTGTAGTACTTCTATTACTATTTACCTTCCTACATGATTTGGTACAAACACAGATGCGATGTGTGAGAGAGGTTTTATTTGTACATTAAATAATAACCCAGAAATTGTCAGTATTAAACAAGATAAAACTTCTAATAAAATTACATGTCCTCAAAGTACAAAATTTATTGGTTAAAAACAATCATCATGTTTTTAATAGAAAGGGTATGACTACCACAAAATCCCTTTTATATCCATGCTTGCAGAATTACATATGTAGAATATGCTTCATAGTAAATACCTGAAAATATCTCCACATAGCTGCAACTTTTTACTCAGAAGTTAATTGAAATACCATGGGGTATCTGAAACATGAATTAGTTTATAAGTTTTTGTGAACTGGTTAGGCTCATAATAAGGCTTAGAGCAGTACAAAATGTACCATTTACATAGTTTGTTCTGAATAAATACTGTCCTGGTAATTAACTCATGAACATACAGGTCCAGCAAACAATTACTTTTTAATATGGTGGTCATAAGCATTCTCAACCATGTAATATACAACAGTTTTGTCTTGACATCTATAATCAGAGAAAATTTCTTGTAATTAAATTTTAATGCAGCTAATATACCTACATGATAAAAATGCATTCATTAAGTATGCCAAGACCACAGTGTTGATGGAAATAATATTGAATAATTCTATCAGACAAATTTAAGACCATAAATATAATAAATAATATAAATTATTTATTTATTATATATTATTATATAATTATAAATAATAATAAATCAGAATTAGATACATCCTTACATAATTCATTATTAAATTATTAATGAAGTTACCTCTTCCTGGATGAGAAGGATGCCAACCCATGAGGTAATTTAATTCAACAGAGATCACTTTAGTATATCTTGTTAGAATTAAATTTCAAATCTTATTCTGGAGCCAATAACTTTGTCTTGATCTGGCAGAATATGATATACATTTATAACCTCACATTTTCAACAAAAGACAGAGATCCATTAAAAATGGAAAAAAATAGAAAAAAAGGAGAAAGTTAGAAACTCTGTAAACTGATGTAGGCGTGCACTAATTTAAGTTCTTTAGGCTAATAAAGAGAAGTCTTGATCAGGAAGAGCATAGCAAGATTTTAAATGCGTGAAGTTTTCTGGTGCAAAGGTTTGCTTTTTTTGGTTTCTGCTCACATATAAAGTAGTATGCTGAAAAAATTAGTTTCAAAGATAAATGAAAAAATTCCATAGTTTACTGCATCTTGTATTTAAGATTTTCATTTGGGACTTAGGAAAATTCCAAGATTTACTACTGGACACACTTCTTTTAAAACCTTGTAAAAACTACTTAAAGCCCACGTTAAAGAGTGGAAAAAATTGAAGTGATCTGTACGTAATTCATCTCTGAAACTCATTTCATCAGGCAACTACTTGACACAAACAGAAATTATAAAAAATAAATGTGTATTTAATGGAATGCAGTAGTTTCACAAAAGTTTGTTTAAAGTCATGTTTCTGCCAGTATATAGGTGATGACTGTTACGGCCAATCCTGTTGTCTTTGCAATTTCCAAGAGATTAACTACCAAACACAAAAGTTTCTTTTCTTTTACACTGAATGCAGTACCAGAAAAGAGACTTCTGAGTAGCACTAGTGGATAAAGTGGTTTTTTTCCTTCTTTGAAGGTGTTAAAAATATACAATGGAACATAAAGAGAACATGTAATCAACAATTTTTTTCATACATTGAATCACAGAACAACACTTCTGACTAAAGCCTGAATGGTTCTGCTCTTAGAACTGAACTTGCACATGACAAAATACAGTGTGTTAGCTGATGGGACTATACAAGCAAAATTTTGCACAAGCTAAATATTATGTATAACAAATATTGTTGAACTGAGAGTGACTGAAATGAGAGGAACATGTTAAGATCTTTCAGAGAATCTAGGTTATAATTTCAAAGTGGTACAGTAAGAAAAAATGCTACTCAGCTCAATTTTATTTAACAGAGCTATTTTATTTCAGTAGTACATTATTAAAAGTAAACCCAAAACCAGCCTGGGCAATGGTATAACAATCTAAGGAAGCAAATAAGAAAAAATACTTTTTGGTACAACTCTAAAAGGATAACTGATGCCTTACTGTTTTCTAGTTGTGGTGCCCTTTTCTGCTCTTTAATAGAAAAAAACCAGCAGAATTAAAAGGAAGATTTGTGGAAGAATTGTTTGTTTTTATCATGTTATTTAGAGCACATCTTTTGTAAGCTATAAAGAAAAACACCCAAAAAGAGTACAAGAGGAATTTTGATAATATTATCTCTGTGAAAACTAATGAAAATAATAGTTGAAATTCAGTATGGAAACCTCAACTCTCTGACATCAGAAAAAAAAATAAAAAATTGGAGTGCTAGTTGAAGAACTCTGCTACAGGAATATGAATAATTTACAATATTTTCCAAGAATAAAAGAATGGCAAAACCCTAAAAGCTGAAATTCAGCTGACACTGAAATTCACACAGCAGGATTGCATCCTGCTCATATCAGTTCGAAATAACATTAGGGCTAGAAAAGGGCGTACTTCAGTGTTTGAACTTGAAATATGATAAGGACTCTAGGAATAAGAACTGTAGATGCATGGACTTACTGCATAAGCTTTCTCCCAGAGGCAGTGTACATAAAGATTTTAGAGAATGGTTTCATAATGATCTGATAAAAGTAAAGGTTTCTAGTGTTGAGGAACATTATTATTTAATGCTTTTATTTAATAGTAAGTTTAAGTACATTTCAGAAGGTAATCAGAACACTGTCATCTATCTCAATCTTAAGTGCTTAATGCAAACTTATTTAAAAAGTCAAGACTGTATTAAAAAAAAGTCAAAAAAGCAAATGGAGAAATACTAAAATACTTTGAGGTAGGATGTAGCTGGAGTTTGCCAAAAAATATTTAAAATTATGAATTTGTTATTTACTTTAAGACAAAGGTACATAAACAAACTTTTAGTTGTGCTGAAAGATTGGCATTTGACAGTTGGACTCAATAAAAGGATCAAAGTTTTTGTAGAATTAAGCCATAGTTTTTACTGTGTTTTGTTTTTTTTTTTTCCTAGTCTCTGCCTTATTTATCTAATTTCTGTGCACTGTCACTCAATATTATCTTTCCTGATGGATTTAGTTCTGCAGTCCTACCCCTGTTTGGATTTAAATGTAAATGAACCATGTACTTCTTTTTTGTTTCAAGTTCACCAGTCAAACTTGAGGTAAACTGATTGTAAATAAAAGTAAATAAATTTTATTTCACTGTTCGATGTAGTGATCAAAAGACATAGTGATCTATATATGCAGATGTGCAGCTTTCCATGCCCACCCCAGTCATGTAATTTTTCAGGCTATTGGATAGGTCACTGATAATTAAGGCATGACAGATTTTAAAACTGCATGTAAAATGCAATTTAGAAAATTATGCTTTTTTGACCTAATAATGTTACATGCTGCTTTATCATTTTAAATGCTTTTGTTGTCTAGCAAATGGACATAAATGAGCAATTTAACAATACATTGAAATATTTTGTGCATGATGGTTTACTTCATCTGTAAATTGAAATGTCAGAAATGTTTCTACTGCACATTTTCAAAAGTCACAAGTGATTTATTTTAGCTCTTATTTAAAAAGCTAAAAATGAACAATATATTTCTGAAAGATATGAGGATGCAGCAAAATGCCTGTTTAAGCTATATCAGCAGTTTCATGGATTTGGCAGATCTTTGCAGTCTTCTGTGTCTTTCCTGCTTTATTTTATATCTTTATGATATCAGTGGAATATATTGTGAAAAACTGCAGAATTCTATTTATGAACTCTGATCAAGATTATTAATTATAGAATGGGTTGGGTTTGAAGGAATCTTCAAGATCATCTAGTTTCAATTCCCCTTCTGTGGGCAGGGACCCAGGTTGCTCAAAGCCTCATCTAACCTTGCCTTGAACACTTCCAGGAGTGGGACACTGGCAAGTTCTCTGGGCAACCTGTTCCAGCGTCTCACCACCCTCACAATGAAGAGTCTCTTTCAAATATTTAATAAAAACCTACTCTCAGTTTGAAGCCACTTCCCCTTGTTCTATCACTACACTACATTACAAGCAGTTTCTCTTCAGATTTCTTTTAGGCCCTTCCTGGGGACCCCAGTCTGGACACAGCACTCCAGGTGGGGTCCCACCAGAGCAGAGTAGAGGGGCAGAATCTGCCCCCTCTTCCTGCTGGCCACAATGCTTCTGATGCAGCCCAGGATCCAGTTTGCTTTCTGGGGTGGGAGTGCCAGTTCCTGCCCAGTCTCTCATCCACCAGAGCCACCAAGTCCTTGCAGAGCTTCTCTGGATTCATTCATCCCCCAGCCCGGACTGACACTGAAGGTTGCCCTTATCCAGGTACAGCAGGGTGCACCTGGCCATGTTGAACCTCATGAGATTCCCATGGGCACAATTCTCAAGACTGGCAAGGTCCCTCTGGATGGCATCCCATGCTTGAGGTGTGTCAACTGCACCCCTCAACTTGGGGTTATGTGCAAATTTGCTGAGGGTGCATTTTGTCCTTTGTCTTATGTCATTGATGACATAAATAAATAAATAAATTACTAAATAACACTGGTCCCAAAACACACTCCTGAGGGGCACCTGTCATCACTGATGTCCATCTGGACATTGTCATCAATGTTTTATATGGATGTACACCAAGTTAGTATCTGCAGTTAATACATGGAGCCCTTTGCTTCTTAGCTGTTTTTTTTAATTTTGTTTTGTTTTTTTTTCTTCAGACAAGTCTTTGGAAGCAGCTCAGAAAGGGGCTCAGAAAGGTTCAGAGCTAGCAGAAGAGAGCTGTTGCTGTAAAGCTCCATTGCTGACCTCCATTCTAACCAACAAGCTGTCTCCATTTAAGGGGAAACTGTTTTTTCAAGGGGAGATTGTCAACAAATTGATTAAATCTAGTAATGATTACATCAGGTTGCCAATCAAGCAGAGGCAGAGGAATGGCAAAAAGGACTGGAAATGAATCTGTGATCATCAGTCATGTTCAGCAGTTAAGGCTGAGGACCACCATCTGCATCCAGAAGAGAGCTGGGGAAGGAATTCTACAACAGCCACAACACCAGTGCACACACTTTCGGGCATGAAGCCCTTTGTCCTAGAAGGGTCTTGCATTTTTGCCATCAGGTGAAAGAGAATAAACATGTTCCTCACTAGCAAATCTTTAAATGGCTACTGCAGGATACTCCACCATATTTAGCCTGACAGTCTTGTACCTTTATTTGTTAGGTTTCCAGGTAATTCTAGGTAGTTGTTTGGTTTGCATCAGAGATAGTGGTGCCAGGTGCTGTTGGAAATATTTTATAAGTATGTCCATTTCCAGCTGTCTTAAACTTCTGCCTTCTTTGTTCTAATTCTTACAAATAACTTATGTTTTCCCACATGCATTTCCCACCCCATCATCCAACCCCTTTGTTAGTTCTCCCTCTCTATCTCCTTGATAGACCTCCTGTAAGTCTAGGATCCGTAGACCAGTATGCACCAAACATGACATCAACTGAATGAGTGCAACAGTCGTGTCAATCCCAGAATAATATTCTGATGGATCATAAACAGTGGTATTTCCAGAAAAAAATGCAATTTGCATTGATTTGTCATATAGTGAGTAGTTAAACTGAGTGTATAATAAGTGAGCAAGAGATGTTTTCTCAGGAAATGCAGCTGACAGGAGGATGTGAAATAATCTTCGGAAGGAAGTGCTAATTTTTTACACACTTATCTCCATTTTTCCATCATCTGCAACTCTAGGATCCAATTTATAGCTGACATTACTGCTTGCCATCCAAGTTTTACTATAAAAATAAGCAGTTTCCATTTTTTTCCTTAGCTGCTATATTAGATCAACATTAAATGCAAATGTTTTGTGGACCCACGGAAATATGAAACAGCCACAACTTTTTCTAAGCTGATCCCCAAGCCTTTTTCTTTATTTTAATGCACAGATGTGGCATATTGCTTTTATGTACATGAGTTGTTTAATTTAGTTTAATCCCAGGGAGAAATTTTTAGATATAATAAAGAGAGACACTTGCCATTTATGATTGTGGATTTAAACCCTACAAAATTTTCAGTTCAAGATACAGTAAATATATATATATAAAAAAGAGTGATAAAAGTATAAGTTTTAATTTTTCCTGATTCTTATCTGAGTAGTGAGTTGAACCTGGCCAGTGACCAAACACCCTCACCACCTCCTGATCACTCTCTTCTCCATTGGGCTGGGATGAAAATCAAAGTGATAGGTCATGGATTGGGAAAATGACACTTTAATAAAGAATGAAAAAGCTGTGTTTGCAAGCAAAACAAACTAAGGAATTGATTCACTATTTCCCATCATCAGGCAGATGTCCAGCTACTTCTGGAAAGCAGGGACTCTGCACCTGTAAATGTTTCCTCTTAGGAAAAGAGCCTTCCTTCCCCTTTCCCTAAGCTTTTGCTGCTGAACACAACATTTTATGGTTTAGAATGTCTCTTTAGACAGTTTGGATCAGCTGTCCTGTCTGTGTCCCTTCCTGACCTCTTCTGCCCGAGTGTGCTTGCTTTAGGTCAAAAGGCGGGAAGACAGAAAGCCTTGATGTTGTGTAAATACTGTTGAGCCAAAATACTGGTGTGTTACCAAGTTTTAGCCACAAAGCACAGCACCATGTGGGCTGCTGTGAAGAAACTTAACTCCATCACAGCCAGGCCCAGTACAGAGCATATTTTTCTGCTGAAATGCTCTAGCTATACACTTGCTCTGTAGTCTGTGTCTATGAAGATAAAAACAAGAGGATGACATTTAAAGGCAGCAGGGACAAGTGCAAATTGTTTATTCCTTCCAAATAAAGTATTCAGTAATTTTATGTAAATTTGTTTTGAGTATATTAATCATACTCTTGCTATGTGTTTTGCAATGCAGAATTAGATTTTGTAAATAACAGTGTCATTTACTTCATAGCTTTATAATGTATTTTCCAATGCATGTTGCATTCGTTTGCCCTTGTTAGGCATATTATTATTTGCCTACCAGATAACATACAAATTGCTCAGGAATTTATTTCTATTCTGAGATTAAAGCATTTGTCTTATATTCTTGATCTCAAATTATTATTTATCACTTGTCCTCTGTTTCAAATATATGAGAAGCAATATTTTGACTTCTTTTCTTAAAGACCATTAGCTTATACTGTATGAGAGTAATCCCCTTAATAAACTGATAGTTTCATTTTATATTAACATTCTCTCATTTGAAACGATACCTATTTTACAATCATCTTCTGAATGCAGTCTAGTAGATGTCACTATTATTTCACAGAAATGTTTCCTTTACATCTCTGTTGTTTTTGTAAACCTGTGAGTGCAAATATGTTTCTCTAAGAAAAATCCAGTACTGAATATTGTTCTCATGTACTGTAGAAGGAGGGGGGTTTCTTAAATTTATATTTCCACTGAAAGTAAAAATAGTCACATTAAGAAAAAAACCTCCTTAAGTGGAGCAGGATGGTGTATTACAGAGACTGGCTAAGTTTAATGTATTCTGTGGAATATTGGAATCATTTTACCTAGTAAATATTCTAATTTTTTTAAGCCAACTATAATTATCCATAACTAGATCTAGTGATGCTTATTTACTTTTTCAACTTTTACTGCCATTAAAAATACTCCCACTGAAAATATTCAGTTTTTATACACAATAGCTTTCAATAACATACCATTCTCTCTCCTTTTCCTTCATGTTTAAGTTGCCAGCACTTTATGGACTGGGCGTCATAAACTCTCTGTAACTGGATCTGATAGAACAGGAACAGATAGATTGAACCATTTTATTGTTCAATAAAATATTTAAAAATATGGTTTAGATGCCTGAAAGTGCCATAATCACTACTCAACATTTTGAATCAATGATCTCTGGATTTGCATGTCAGTTTTCTGTAGTAGCAGTAGTAAAAAGACTGAACATTACTCAGTAATAATTTAGTAAGTAATTGTATGCAAGTTAAGTTATACTTTGGGAGAGATCTTATTTTATAGGAAGGAGGATCAAAGTTCAAAAATCTAAACAGGGTGAGCTCTTGTAAGCCATTTTAACCTGCTTTTCCAGAGGGGATGTATACTCAGATAGGGCAGATGGGAACATTTCTAGAAACATCTGTTGTCCATCATTCTTCTGCTCAGCAGCCCAGATGCTGTTGACAAGTTGTATGTAAATCGTGCTGACAATTTGTTCAGTGTTTTTCCTGCTGTGACTGAGGTTGTTCTGGTCACACATCTATCAGATATACAGGACACTGGTCCTGAGAGAGTGGCTCCAACTGTTTTGTTGGTCAATGAGCAATGGTTGTCATTAAATCAGTGAAAAAGTTTCCCTGTCTAGAATATGTGTCTGTCTTTCAGAAGGAATTGTTACCTCTTTCCCCCATTCTGAGTGAAAATGAACTTTAGATACTGATTGTTATGCACACTAGAAAATTCTAAATTGCTTTCTATGCCTTTTCCTCTACTTTTTTTAGTGACATTGGCAGATATTTCTCTACCCTTGTGTTTTAAAATTATTTTCATCTCAAGCATGTGACATACAAGTGGGAAATTATGCATACATTTTTGTATAAATGTCAGGCTTTTTAGTTTGGAAATGCTGCTATAAAATTTTTACATTGATAGGAAGGTGATTTATACGCCTTCTCAGGCTTAAAATTACATCTTCCTAATTTTTTACCCTCAATGAATCAAAAATATTTTTATATGTTTTAGGGGCAGGAGTGGAAAGAATGTTAATTTTTTTTTTTAATTATAAGTTCTCCAAATAATGAGCTAAACCATTTTAATAGGTCAATATAGATTTTAATAGGTCAATATAGAACTGCTATAGACTGTTTAAAAACCTTTATGTTGTCAGTGAAAAAAAAGTTATCCTACTTAAAGACACGGGAATTTATTTATGGATTTCTTAAGAGACGGGTTATGCGTAGTTCTGTGTGACAAATAAGAAAGCCTTGAAGATTAGTTATGATTTGGTTTAGTATACTGGCATTAATGGATTGTTGGTGGGATTCCCTTGGTCAAATGTAAATGAATACAAGTTTAGGGTGGAGAGAGGAATCACAGAAAAAACATTATATAATGATCTCTGACTGCTCCCTGAGAAGTACTGAATATACTGCTAAATTTATGTAACCTTTAATGCACATTCCAGTAAACTTGCAGGAACATGTAGAATATGAAAGACAGAAAACATTGCATAATTATAGACAGTGTCGCTATACTGAATTATATCTAGTCTTTATAATTAAGTTAAATTTATGTAAATTAGACTATACTGTTATTAATGTAAATTTGCAGTGCTTCTCATTTAATGATATGAAAAAAAAAAATTTGCTTCATTCAGAAAGATATTTAGAAGGCCAGAAAAAACAATCTCAATAGTAACATAGTCCCTAAAAGTTCACACCAACATCCTTGAAGAATGCACATACATGGGACTAATATATTTTTTACAAAATTCACTCTACTTATTTACAAACTTTATTGCAAGATGTTGAAATTTTTTAAAAAGATAAAAACTGGATAGTTTTAGTCCAAATTTCTCTAGGTTTATTCCTCATATTTATTTTTGTTATTAAAAATATTTTTATCAACAACGCCAAATCTACTATTTCTAAATAAAGATTAACCGGTTCTAAAATAATTCTAATAAAAAAAGGTAGAAAATAATGCTGCTTATTCTGAAGTGCCACTACATCATTGCTTTCCACCATGATTTTAATGGATTTAAAATGTCACTAAAATTATTTATTTTGTAAATCAAAAATCAATAATGATTTGGAGTACAGCTTGCAAGAAAATTAGAGGTAAAATATCAGGCACTTTATACTTTGTGACAGATATTTTTCATAAATTTATCCTTTTAATAGAGTATTTCATCACACTGAATAATAATATGTATGTGTAACAAGATACACAACATAAATAGCTCTTGAGATGGAAGATTAATGCAGCATTATTGCTCTGTATCTTGGTTCTAAGTCTAAATGACATACATTATCAGAGGTCTGCATTCTGAAAACTTTTCTGAAATAAAGAAACCATGACTTCCTATGCTTCCAGCTCCAATCAGACATAATATTTATATTTCAATAGTAACAATAATGATAACAATAATAATAATGAAATTGTAAAGGAGATTGAAAATAAACTACATGGAGCAGTGAAGCCTGATTTATTAGATTTATGAATGACATATAGTGTGCTTTCTGTACACATTTCTGTAAAATGGTGCAGAATACCATGCAATAAAAACATTAATTCATTAAAGAAGGTAGAAATTGCAGTAGACATACAACAATTTGTGAACTTATGTCTAGTAATATACCTAAAACTAATAATTTAGTTTTGTCTGGGAAGATAAAAAACCAAACAAAAACAGCCTAACCAATAAAAACAAAAACAAAACCCACAAACAAAAACAAGCCAGGAAAAAAACAAAACAAAAGTTTAGTTAAAAGTTAAAGTTTATTTGTGTGTGCTTCTAAGTAAAGTGACTCTGAAAGATTTCACAGTTTCTTTGTGAAATTCCTTTATTCTTTTTTTACTGTTCCAAAAACTTATTGTCACATCTACTGCCACTCATCTGACCTCTTCAAATGACAGAGCAAAGGTATTTTTACAGTCTTGTTAAGAAACCAGCAAGCACCTTATGTGTGTATATTGGGTTTGTGTGGCTGGGTTTTGATATCGTAGGGACTGCAGAGGTAGCCAGAAACAGTGTTTGTGTCTGTGTCTCTGTCTCTGTCTGTGTCTGTGTCTGTGTGTCTATGTGTCTGGTGTTTGTGTCTGTGTGTCTGTGTGTGTGTGTGTCTGTGTGTCTGTGTGTCTGTGTCCAGATGGCTCCTAGCAGACCTGCAGCTGGCCAAGGCAGACCTGATCCCCGACAGTGGTAGCGCCTCTGTGATAACACTTTTAAAAAGAGAAAAAAATTATTGCACCAGAAAATCTGGAGCCAGAGAGGAAGGGAATGGGAATATGTAAGAGAAACAACTGCAGACACCAATGTATTGAAAGAGTAAAGCATGAAACAGCTCTTTCAAAGTTGCTTCTGTCACTTCTGTATTCTATTGAAAGGGTGCTCAACCAATGTTATCAACTGCGTACACAGCAGCTACAGGCTCTATTGTAAATGTGGACTAAGTAAAACATTGTGATTTTATTTACCTTCAAACTTCTGTTAACATTTAAACATGGCCATGAGCTGTCACTGGCATCTCCAATGCAGGTACCTCTTGCAGCAGAGCAGAGGTGAATTTCACAGCAAGTGCAGTAAACTTCTAGAGCCAGGGAAACTGCAGAAGAGCACTGAGACCCCCATGGAGACAGCAGCTGGCCCTAGGGTGGTGTCTGAATGTGAGCAGAACCAACACTGACCTGCTGCTGCTCCCTCTGTCTCGTATGGGGCCCATAGGGCGTGCCAGTGACCAGGAATGTGGTGAACAGGGCATGGCGCAGCAGCTTGCTCAAGTTGGTGCAACGGGGAGGGCTTGTCTCTCATCATCTGGGACCATCTAACAGAGGCGGCGACCAGACCCAGAATTTTGTGACAAAGGGCACAAAGAGGTGTTTTCATCAGCAGTCTGATTGCTGTACGCTTTCTCAGCTATGGTTTTGGCAGGCTGCAGAGTTCATTCTCCTGTGCACTGCACTAGCCATGACTTCAGAGGCCTACAGCCAGATCTGTAGCTCTCTAGATCTCAGGCTGCCCATCACGCCTGACGCCTCCCTGGGCTGACGATCATTCCTTTTGCAGAATGTGTGCTGTTGTTGCTGAGCTGTGTTGTAAGGTGAAGGAGCCACAGAAGGAAGTTAGCAGGCTGTAAAGGATTTGTGAGAAAGAGTGAGAGAGAGGTAGGCTATCCTGTGAAGTGCTGCTGTCTCAGGAGTTTCAAACCTCCACTGAAGTGGAGACACGGGTGGACTCAGAACCCTGTCAAGTATTTAGTGAAGGGTCTGCTTGAATATGAAGGCTGGAAGCTGGTCCCTGCCCATACTAGGGGGAAGACTCCTACTGCTGAAAACTTAGAATCATAGATCCAGTTCCTTGGTATCAGTGCAGAAGTTAGGAAGTACATGTAATTTTTATTTGAAAACTGCAAAAAACCACTAGGATCAGGATCTAAAATCTAAGACTTCCCCTCAAGGTGATCAGTTAGTTACAAACTAAAATCCTTTCTTTTAAATCACATAAATCTTTCATTTCTCTCAAGATCAAGTACTAGGCAAGGAGAAGAAGGGATTTCTTTGACTGGTTGAAAACCAAATCAAGTCTGGTCTTATTTCCTAGACAAGCAGTGCAATGAATGTATGTTTTTGTACTTTTGCAATTTGAAGACCTCATGTATTCTGAGAAAATTCAGTCAGTGTTGAGGACTTGCTATAGATCTAAGATATATCATTGCTATTTCTTTATAACAGGAAAGGTAATTAAAATAAGTCACTGCTTGAAGATCAAAAATCAAGTAAATTTGGTTTGGAGGCTTCAAATGATGTATTTCAACAATGATATCTAAATGTTGCCCAACCCTATGGCATTATCTATGCTGCTTCCTCAGAAAGACTGAAAGGCTCCTATAAATACCCAGCCTAGGATGCACTTGTGAAGGAGGTCAGTCCCCAGGTTATTTCCACAATAAATACCTGGATCATAAAATGGATTCATCTGCATCCTTTCTGCCATGTTGAAAGTAATTTTGTTTTAGAAACTAAAAAAAAAAAAAGGAAACTTAAAAATGTTAATATATTCCTTAATATTTTTGCAAAGCAATGACAATTTCCATTTTCTTCACCCTGAAATATAGGGCAGTTGAATCAAGAAAACTTACCAGACATGTTAATATCTGAAAAGACATACTAATGCTGATATATAAGCTAGTTTATAAAGATAATGACTGGCATTAAATAGTTCCAAATAATTATCTAATATTCAATCTTTTGGCTTATAGTTTTTTGTTAAATTTGTAACATCTTCTTTTAAAATTATTTTAAATCGCATTCATGTAGAAGTCAGGGCAATTTTATAATATTTTATAATTTTATAAAAGTGTTAATTTCATGTTCTTTTAGGATACTACTGTTAGTTGGTGATTCATTTCTTCAATATAGCCACTGTCAAGGATCTCTGTAAGATTGACCATTACTTGCTTTTTTAAAGCAAGCATTGCTTACTTTTTAAAATATTTTTTCTTTTGCCCCATCCTTCTATAGTTCTATAGTATACAGGGTATAAACTTTGAATGACTTTAATTGTTTGATTCTATGTATGATACAATAAAAATAAAACTAAGCTGCAAAGGGAAAAGAACAAAGGAAACAATGTGTATCTATGGAAGATGGATGAAATAAGGTTATTTTTGTTTTTTAAATGAATATTTCACAGCTGATCTATATTAAACTTTAGAGCATATTCCAGTCTTGATTTTGGTATATTATTCATTTTGCTTACTTTTTCTCCACAGTCCTTTACCTTGTAAAATATTCTTACTATAATACCATTTAGTATTTAGGGAATTGGTCTTGCAGCTAAATTTGAACCCAGAGTGCTTCTTACTCTGCAAAGCATTTATGCCTGGATTTGAATATGATAGGTTTGAATTTGTTTTCTAGTTCAGACCAGGTCCATTACATCCAGATTACTTCATATTTCTGCTGTGACATTAAATTCTTTGCTGTAATGGTGATCATTACTTGAAACAGTTTATATAAGTATCCTTTCAGCAACACAGTTTTTAATTTCAGTAATGTATTTTTTTCCTAGAGATGAATGCCAAAGTCTTTATTTCACTTTGTTTTATTGTCCCTGTGAAGGAAATGAAAGCATTTGGGTAATCATTACAAGTAGCCAGGCATTTATCCTAACAGTGTGAACAACAGTAAGGTTTCCATTTGTTCTCTTTCTAATCATTTTTCATTTGTTCTCTTTCTAAAATATTTAGAAGAGTTTTGGGGGGACAGGAATATTTTTAGCCCAATATGGGACATAAATGATATAGGGCTAGTTAGGAAATACAAAATTGAGGTTATAGATCAGGACTGATGACAGTAATAAGATTCACGAAAGTTACTTATTTTCTTGCTTTGGATATATAAATGGGGAAAAAAATGTACTATTTTTAGAGGCATAAGTCTATTTACACATTTAGTAGTTGCTGGAACACGAATACTTCTTATTTCAATTTGGTATGGAGTTTTTACACATTTTCCTCTGGAAAGTTTGGTAAAAAGGATGGTCCAAATGAGTTGGACCAATACAATCAGATTATCACAACTGTTCCTATTGGGAAATGTACAGTGAAAACAATTTCATGCAGATCTTGTTTCAATTAAATTTAATTTTTTCCAGGAATAACACTGAAGGTAAGAAACAGATGGAAATGTCAAAATGGAAATCCATGGACTGATTTAGTTCTGTGTGTCTTACTGAAGTATGATTAACAATACCAAAGTTCTCTAGAAACTTGTGACATTTCTTGTTGCCCTCTTGATGGGGAAGGGAATTCCTGTTGTCATGTCTAATTCATATTGAATGAACCCTCCCACCAAAAAAGCCATAAGGTCAACAGCTCTCTTAATAAAGATAACTTTTTTGGGTTTTTTTCATATTTTATTTAGGAAAGCACAATTATTATTTTAAAATAAAATAAGTTAGAAGAATGGTCTTTGTGAAATATTCTCTGAAAGATAAACAAAGGAACTTGAATCCAGAAAATGGATATTTAAAACTTAGAGATAATTAAACTTTTAGTATTTGTTCTAAGTCATGTTTAGAATGGTTTCAAATTAATTTTGGTGGGAGACCAGTATGATCAGAAATCTTTGATGACTTTCTTAAAGCAACAAGAACTAAGAGATCAATCTCAGCCTTCTACCTTTCAGTTCCCATTATAGCTTTTCAACCCATGAACATGTAGAACCAAATTTCTCAAAGATCTAAAAGTCATGGAATTAACTTCACAAAAAGTTGGAACAATTGGGAGACAAATAAAAAGGGAGAGAGCTTCTGTGATCTCCAGAACAATGCATGGCCTGTTGCTTCATGTCTGTTGATCAGGAAAGAAAATGTGGATACTTTGATAGAAATGAGTGGAAGAGGTATTGGAAGAAATACAGGAAACATAAGAAGGAGGGACAAGGTCCCTATAAAAATGGAGAACTATAAGTAATTTTGTCATCTCTAGGAAATTAAGTTTAATTATTTCATATGCCTTGCAACAGCTTCTTTATTGTTAAGAAAAAAATGTACTGGGGCTGCTCTGAAAAGTGAAGTCAGTTACAAGAAAGATTTAATAAGACAGGTACCTTCCACTTCATGAGAATCATTTTATGACCCTGGGCATCCAACCATGATTTTCAGCGGTGATTACTCCTGTTGTGATCTTTATTCTTTTAATAGCCAAGGACCTAATGGTCAGTAAGTACTAAACACAGCCTTTGAAATGTACAATTTTTTATTTTATTTTTATTTTTTAACTGAGAGACTATAGGTAGAATGTTTATTCCTTTCAGCCATTGTCATGAGAAAATTAAAAAGGCTGGTTGCTGTCAGATAAACTATGTTGAGCTTTTATATTCATTCTACAACTGTCTTGTTTAGTAATTAGGATTCTTTAATTGGTGAAATATTCCCAGGAGACATGGTTGTACATTATACTACCTACAGCTACACTTAACAGCTATCTTCCCTATGTTTTCTTCCTGATTATTTAATTTCTATAATAAATAATTAAGTAATGCTCAGATTGCCAGTGTAAGGAATTAATAGTGTAAGCTAGAATATATAAACTTAAAGTGCTGTTTGCAATATAAATGGGAAGACAAAAACAATCACATAGGATTTCAATAAGTAAAAAATTAACAAAGAGTGAAAACATTACTAGTGTCATCATATCTAGTCAATTATCTATCAGTCTATAAAGCTGCACCATAAATTTCTTAAGTCTCATGAAGAAAAAAAAAAAATCAAAGTCATATCAAAAGTAATACATTATTAAATGGAGTGCAGTGCTGTCCTAGGTTCAGCCAGAACAGGCTCAGTTTTTTCAGGAAGAAGGCATGGTCAGACACAAATACTTTTTAATGCCACCTCATGGGATGAGATGCAAGGGGCAGGAGTAAGGGACTCACTCCAGGCAGGAAGGAGAAAGCAGGGTATTGTGGGGAAGAGCCAGTCAGCATTTTGTCATAGTTTTTCTAAGTAAATAGTTTACTTCTCCTATGCCTTTTGTTATTAGTACACTTGCTGTTACTGTTTTTTATCTTATCTCATTGCTGTTTCCAGTAAATTGCTCCTATCTTGACCCCTAATTTTCACATTTTAGAGACTCCAGTTCTCAACTCCATTCCTGGAGTGGGAAGGTGGAGGAGAACAGGTGGAGAACATGCAAGCAGCATCTGGTTTGGAAGAGCCTCGATTGCAGAGGGCACTAACACGCAAAGAGCCATTCCTGGTTACAAGTACAAACACTGCAAGTGTCATCTTACAAGTACTGGAAGTCTAAAATTGATGTCTAATGTTTGTTAATGCCATGCTTTTGTGTCTTTGTCATTGTTTTTTTTTAGCAATATATTTTAAATTTTAGAATGCTAAAACGTGCTACTGCTGTCTAGTCTCACCCAGCTGTCTTCTTTGACTGCCACAAAAAATTCTCACAGAACTTCAATATTTCTGTAGCCTGAGTTTTGTGTATTATTTAGTATAATATTTCATATATTATATATGTATATTTTATTTCTCCATACTTACAGGTTAATATAGAGAGAAGAAAAATTCTGTATAAATAGGTACAAAGGGAAATAAAAACTTAAAAAATCATTAAGATGCTTAGATTGATTGTGTTTCTATTAGTTATATAGACTTTGGTCATAATTGTGATGAAGTGAAACTGTTCCATATATGTTGTTGAAAAAGGTATACTCATAAGATGCTTCAGGATATTCTGAATATCTCTATTTTATTCTATTCTGGTGATTGTGCTTTGATTTTCAAGTAATTTCATTTCAATATGTCATTGCTGTATATTTGTTGAATGTGTGTAATGGAAATAAATGTATTTCCATCAACAATCTGGTTTTGGAAACAATTACTGGAGAAAAGGGTTCTTTTGGAGATAGCTTTTAATGGAAGTTTATACCCTGAATACAGATCAAGTAAGTGTTTTGGCCAAACTAAGTGAACAATATGTGCTATTCTTAGGGGAATCCCTCTGTTCCCACCTTTATAAAAAGAACCTTTGAAAAAAACATGTGTAGGATGTGTGGTGTGGAAATCTGTTTAACAACAAGCCTTGTAATCATGTACTCATTATTCAACCACCCATTTTGCCTCTAGAGGCACAGGAAACAGGCTCCTACACATCCATTCAGGAAGGATGACATTGTCTGGAAGACTCTTGCACTATATGACACTGTATTACCATTTTCCACAAAGAAATATTGCAAAAGATTGGCTTAATTCTTAGAAACCTGGAATTTAAATACTTCTAATCTGTAATAAACTAATAAGGTTTATATAACTGTGAAATGTTTCTCAATTTTTTTTTTGATTGCTCCCACTTAATAACAGGAATTTTTGCAATTGCAATTTTTGTTGCCCTTATTTTCTTCTAATTCACTGTTCTGCATGAGTCTTGTTTTAAAAAGCCTGGTTTTGTCTTCTTTTACTATTACTATTTTACTATTAAAAGCCTGCTTTTTTTTCTTTGCTCTTATTTTTCTTTTTTTGTTTATTTAAGGCATACTCTATCATATTACTTTTTCATAGAAAAAAGTTAGAACTGTATTTGAAACTGGAGAAAATGTTAAATTATTTTCTTTTTATTATGAATAAAACATGTGTGAAGAAAGTTATTTAAAAATTAATAATCTAAGATATCTTGTAGTATAAATATTCAACAACTATAAGGATGCTGTATGACTCCTTTATTACACATAATCACTAACATCTGTATGCTGTGCTATACAATGTTCATTGTAATGGCCTATTATGCAGTCAGAAAAGTTCATACTACATTTCCATCTTTTAAACATCTTCTACATATCTTATTTAAATGTAGTAACCATAACAGAAATGTTGTACATATGTTATTTATATTGTGATAATCATTAGAAAGATTATTTCTATTATAGATATATAATTAATATATCCATGATAACTGAAGTATTTTTATATTGAGAAAAGTGCACAAAGATGCCATTGTAATATACAGTCTTAGCATCAAGTCTTTTCTTACATATAATATGTATATATATTATTTATATATAGTATAATTTCCACGGTGTAAAAATAAAAATAAAATTTTGTTTCATAAATACAGCATAAACATATTTATGCAAAGTGAAGGACAGTTTGAAAGAATGCCTACTAGCCAACAAAATTTAAAAGCTCCATGTATAAAGATCCATGCTATGTTTAGGTACATATTCTCACATCTAGATTTCTTCATCAGTGAGAAAATTTCCTAGCTTAATAGATTTGCTTAGTTTGGAAAAGACCTTTAAGATCATCACGTTAAACAGTTAAGGATGCACTGACATATCCACCACTAAACCATGTCCCTGACCTCTATATGTCCTTTAAATGCCTTAGCTTCTTTGGTCCCTGCCTTGAGATCCATCAGCTCAATAGATGTGGGAAGAGAGATGGCCAATGAAGACCAATGAAATGCTGTTGAGTACCTCAGCCTTCTCCTTTTTCATTTTCTTTGACCTTTGATTTTACGGCTGACATACCTGTAGAATGCTTTACTATTATTATTATTATTATTATTATTACTGTTATTTTTATTATTTATATATTTTCTTGAGCTCTAGCTGTGCCTTTGACTTTGTGGCTTTACTCAGCCATGCTGTTGTATTGCCTTCCTTTTCTGATTTCCTGCACCTGGGCATCAAGAGCTCTTGCACACTATGGAAAGTATCCTTAAATATCTGCCATCTCCTGTTCTCCCTAGTCTCTCAGAGCAGTTTCCCTGGGGGTCTTATTGACCAGCTGGAAGTTTCCTTTCCTAAAGTTCAGGGTCCTGACTTTACCCTTTGCCCACAACTCACAGGTCTGTGCGTTTCACCAGTGCATGATCCCTGCAGCTCAAGCTCCCCCAAACCTTGATGTCATTGATCAGCCCACTTGTATTACAGCCATCAGGTCCAGTTGCATCCATTCTTGTTGGGCTGTCTACTTCCTGGCATAAGAAGCTATCTTCACTTCAGGAACCTCTTGAACTGCCTACAGCTTATTGTGCTATTTTCCCAGAACATGTCAGGATGGTTGAAGTCCCTCACTCAGACAAGAGGCTGTGAATGTCCAGCTTCCTACAACTGGAACAAGACCTTGTTAATAGGCTTTTCTTGACCAGGGAGCCTTTAGTAGACACAAACAATGTTCTCCTTCTTGCCTCAGTCTCTGGTTCTTCCTCATAAGTTTTCAACCTGTTCATGGTTGTTCTACAGAGACAGCTTTTTGTATTTCTGTTCATTTCTTGATGTAGAGGAACACCTCCCCACATTTTCTTCCTCTTCTGTCCCTTCTGAACAGCCTGTAGCTACTGACAGCCAGACTCTCATCTTCGTATTCATATCATCAAGTTTCAATCATGGTATCTAGGTCATAGTGTTCTAGCAGCATGGTGGCTTCCAGCTCCTGTTTGCTGACAATGCTGCAAGCATAACTCTGGAGGCACTTCAGCTGTCACCTTCTTAGAGGAATGCACCTTAATTCCTTTGGGGTATTTCACCAATATTTCCCTGTTGGTTCCTATTACTCCATCAGCCCCTTGCCCATCTCTGTAAGATGTCAAGTCTGCTCCAGTGCACCCAGCATGACTCAGAGCAGTAGGCTGAGAGCCCTCACTAGCAACATGTCCCTTTAACTTTCAAGGAAGGTGATTCCCATAACTGGACATCCAGTACTCAAAAATATTTCACAGGCATGAAGGAACTGGCTATATCCTGACTTTATATGTCAGGTGTATAATAGGTATAAAAACCTATTCTTGGAATTTTTCTAGATTTTTAACAATAAAAGGAAACATGAAAAGAAATATGGAATGTGAAAACTGGAATACTGGAATGGAATAGATTACTCCAATTGGAAGGAAACTACAGTGATCATCTAGTCAAACTGCCTGACCACTTCAGGACTGGCCATAACCTAAAGCATGTTGTTGAGGACAGTGTCCACATGCCTCTTAAACGCTCACAGGCTTGGTGCCTCAACCACATCTCTAGGAAATGTTTAAGTGTTTGACCACCCTTATGGTAAAGAAATGCCTTCTAATACTCAACCTAAATGTCCCCTGGCACATCTTTTTCTTTCCCGCACACCCTATCACTGGATCAGAGAGATCAGTACCTGCCTTTTTCTCCTCAGGAAACTGTAGAGAATGCTGATGTCAGCCTTCAGCCTCCTTTTTCTCCAAGCTAGGCAAGCCAAAATATCCAGCAGAGAGAAGCACTCTAACTAGCCAAATTTTGTTGATTTGTGGAAATTTTTATGGCTAACATGCCATATTTTACCAGTTTGGGTAGCCCTCCAGTGATGCTTATCCACAAGCAAGGTGACAGGTAACCTTCCTGAAACAGCACCTTTGGCCATTGACAGTCCTTCCCCTAGAATATGGCTCTTAAGACCTTGGCACCTGTTCATGTGTCATGCAATTAGCATAATTTTAGTAGCCCTTACACATCCAACACCTTCTGTACAGGCAATTTTGCACATGGACTGTCAATTCAATGGGTTTCCTTGATGTCAAGTTTTTGAACATGCACTGAAGAGGTGATAAGTGGAAACTTATATCCCACACAGAGGAAGAATAAGTAATATTTTGTTCTGGCTTCACATTTCATACTTCTACGGGTTGACAGAATATAAAGACGTATTGAAAAGTGCTTACAGGTAATTGAGAACTACCTGACAGTACTGCGGAGATAAAGTCAGTGAATATTTGATTTTTAATCTAAAGTATGAATTTTTGTAATAATACTAAGGAAACTGTAATCTTCCCACTTATATATACTAATATCCTGATACTGGCAAACTGTGTGAAATATATTTTTGTCAGACAAGGGATAGTGGAGATTCTATGAATGGATAGTTGCAGAAACTGCCTTAGAAGATAATAAATGAATCTAATTTTAAAGAGATGCTGAGATGATCCTAAGTAAAGTACAAGCTTAGCCTACTTTTTCTCTCACACTTTACTTAGAATGCTTTGTGCTAGCTAATCAACTGATATTAATCATTCAGGTACCATGAAACACGTACAAGCCCTAGGGGCAGTACTGTTACATTTATCTTATTGTGACAGAACTGGTGCAGAACTGCCTTAAGTTATCTGTATTCCTACCGTGTGTGTAATGTCACCTGGAGCTACCCCATGAACATGTGGCAGACTAATCAATTCTGTGAGCTTGCTTCTTCTCTCCTTGCTGGTGCAGGGAGTGTAGAATGGAGGCAGAAAGGAAAAATTATGACTTTAAAGTAAATGTCTCTGAAAGGGTGGAAAAACATGGAGAACTCTCATACGAGCGGGAACTGTCATATTTCTACCCTATGTAATAAATGAAAAGCTAGAGGACTTTCCCTTCCTGCCTTCCTGCCTCCCTCCCTCCCTCTCTCTTTTTTTCTCTCTTTCTCTCTTTCTCTTTCTTCTACTGATCACTAAGCAATTCCTGTAAATAATTGTTCTTTTTAATTTTCCTACTTGGTGTCTTTTTGTGAAGAACAGGCATTTGAAAGGGTTTATATTTACTCAGTAAGGTTGACAACAAAAGGTTTTCACTACATGGATAAACCATTTAGTATTTTAATGCATTTTATTTTTACTGTCTCTTCCTCCCTATATATTGAATGGGCCAAAGTACATGGAAGCCATTCCTTAACTATAGTGTGTCAAAATGAAAAACCTAGCTTGAAATGACGCACATGAAAACTCAAATTTTAGTGATGTTTTGCTATTTGGCTTGTTTGACTGTTTTCTCCATTTAATTATTATTAGCAATAAAAAAATGTAAGCATGTGAAATTTCCCAGGCTTTTGCCAGATGAAAAGGTGTGGCCTTGCTCGTATCAGTTCTAGGTCAATAATATTCTGCTTAGAGCCTGACAAAATATTATTTGATGTGATGTGACCTTAATGGGTTAGAAGAGTGTTCTGTCCCCTTGTGAAGGTTGTATATTTATTTTGTTCTTCTAGTACAATTTCTTGTTTCTCAATGTGTTTGTTCATAGACACACAACTTGATAAATCTGCCATCTTTTTCAATTCTCATATACATTGGAAAACTGAAGATGTATTAATCTACAGCCTGATTTTAACATTCTTTTTCCTTTATTTGGACTTGAAAATCAAATTACAAGTACTTATACCTTACTCTGTTCTGTAATTCTCTTATTTATTGTTTTTTGGTCAGAATAATGTAAATTTATTGCAGAAAGTTATGAGTCAAGAGAAATCTTCAGACTTGTAGTCCTAGAAATTGCTTTGTACAGTTATAGAAAAGTTTTGGTGAAGAAGAAAATTCAAGACTTAACTCACAAGAATGAAATGAGTAGAAAAAACTGAAAGAAACAAGAAATTTATTTCCCTTGCAACAGGTTTATATTACTCTTTTGAGCTATTCCATCTTTGTGAAATTGAAATTTCTTTTGATGGTGCTTTTTTTTTTTTTTTTTTCCTAGCTTTAGCAGAATTAATCCTGATATGTGGTAAGTTAAGGGCAAGTAAAAATCACATCCTAAGATATAATTTTCGAAGAATAGCCTGATAAAGGTATACTCTGGCACTTTTAGCTTCAAAAAATAAAGATTTGGAAACAAAAGTATCATTAAAAAAAAAAAAAATTATATATATTTATTGGAGAAATTAAAGTTCCTTCTAATTCAAATAATGTGTATCAATCACATGAAAATTCAAAACTCTTTTGACTGTTCTAATTACATATACTGTTCCTATTCAGATTAAGGCTTCGAGGAAATATTTAGATGCTTCTAATTTTGTACTACTGGATTTAAGTTAAAAACTGAAGGTTCTTTGCCATATAATAATCTCATTGCAATCCTTGGATCTATGCTGCATAGGAAGGAGTGGTATGGTTTACTAAAGACCTGCAGTCAGTGGAGAGGAAAAAAAAGTGCATTAGACCAGAAATAGTAGCCTCTAAAGGAATTGTGCCATCAACACAAAAAGTATAAATGTCATATACGGCAGAGTATTTGAATCTTGTACATACAAACATACAAAACCCAAAATACTGTAAATGCACACATATAAAAACAGTTTAAAAATAGAATAAAGCTGTTCATTAAGCGATGCTTAAAATAAATTGCATCCAAATAACTAATATGTGCTACTTTACTACATGGCAAAATGAGAATTGTCCCTGCCAGAATTAAAATAGATAATGACTTTTTTCTAATGGCTCATGCAGACAGATTAACCATCCAAAAATTTCTCCTAATTCTTCTGGTGGACCTTGGTCTAAATCAGAGCATCCTAATCCTGTCTGCCACCTTTTATATTGTAATTCAATTCATCTAGTTTCTTCATGCTTAAATATTTCTGAAAAGTTTTGCTTTATCTTCACTTGAGAGAAAAATTAAATATTCAAAAACATACATCAAGCTGAAGCCTCATTTTGAGATTCTTGAAAAGGCAGCTTCTCCTCCAAGGAAGTTTTATTCAAACACTGAGTATTTTTGCATTGCAACACATCTTATGTGAGCTAGCAGATCAGGTCCTGAGTTCTTCTTAATCTTCCTATAACTGTTCTCAGATACAAGCGTGCAGCCATTAAAGTTGCCTTCCAACAAAACAAAATCATGTTTGCTTCTGCTTGCTACCTTTCCAACTGTTCTATTGATGCTATGACTTTTTCTGACCCAAAGAGGAAAAAATAAAAGATCCTGGTTGCTGCAGTTAAATTATTCTCTGTTTGCTCCATTCCTCAACAGTCAGGTTTAAGTGTCAGAGCTGGCATGTAGGAGGTGTCAGAATGTTGCAGAATTTCAGGAAATGCACAAGAAAACCCTGTGAAGAGTAAAACCTCTGGTTTTGGTGTCAGGAAGCTACTAAATGGGCTCACCAGTATTTTTAGCCATGATTCATTGCCCTGTTTTTTTGTCAATTATTAGTCTTACATAAATAAACAATTTTGGTGTGGTTCAGACTTCTTGTTTGTTCTGTGAGTATAAAAGGCTCCCATAAATTCCTCTTTGATTTCATCAGACAGAAGAAAACCACACACCAAACAATTCAGTACTTTTCCTTTCCTGATAACACAATGAAGATAGTTATATTGACATCTTTCCTATGTTCATTATTGCTGTCATTCTCCTGAAAGGTTAACATCTTCATGAACTCATCTGGACTCATTTAATACACACAAAAAAAAATTCCTCACTTCTATCTGTGCAATGAAATTAAATCATATTATACTTCAAATTCTAAAGTCTTTGTTAAAAAAAAACAACAAACCAACAAACCAAAATTAAAAAAAATAAAACCTAAACAAAATACTGAAACTCATTTCCATTGTTTTTCTGAGTTCTGGTTTCCATTTGTGTCTGGCCGTCTTATCCAGTGAGACTAAATGCAGACATGTTTATGGAGTAGGCAGGAGTGAAGAAGAAAGAGGAGTAAAAACTATTCCTGTCCAAAATCCAAACAAGAATATGCTCACAGGGTTCCAGATAATAATTAAACTTTGGTAAAAGTATTGTTTAAATAAAAGCCGTGGTAAAGTGTTTAAGAGAATACTCTGATTGGGGTAGCTGTAGGTGTGTGCTTTAATTCACCACCTTTAGGACTCTTCTGGCTCATTCATTTGTCAAAGAGATACAACAAGGAATGTACCAAAAAAAATTGTTCATCACCAATCATGTACAGATGCCTAATGCAGCTTTTGTCTAAATAAAATATAAACTAATTAAATAAATATATATGTGTATATAAATATATATATATATAATTTTATTATACAGAGGTGCCTATATATAAAGAGAAAGTGGAAAGGAGCCCATAAAATTTTAGGCAGTCCCAGTAGTCAAGATAATAATGACCACCATCCAAAAGGCTTTGGATTGTCACATTATTACCAAGTTTTAACATCTACTTATGCTTTATTTCATATTTTAAGAGTCTTAAGTTGGCATTTGGACAATTTTCAGGATACTTCTTGTATGCCTCACATTAAGAGAGTAGGTACTTTCCAAGGGTAAACACTTGATAAAGTTGATAAAGTTGACAATAGAAGCAATGTATAATGAGCTGAGAAAATTCATAGGAAATGTCAGGATTGTCTCTAGGACCCTTGATCTTGTTGTCAGCTGAAAATGAGCTAAGATAATTCTACTAATTGCTGAAGAGATACTTCAGAGAGTTGCACGTTATCACTATAATTTCTTTTTCAATCTATGCGAAATGCATGCATGAAGCAGCACGTGCACATAGACTTGTAGATCTAATGGGAATACCATCACCATATGGCAATTTTCCATTACTTCTAGCTTTAAATACGTAAGTACAATTCTATCCCTGTCTGCTGAAAGGCTTCTCACAGTTGGAAATGCAGAATGATGTGACAAGAAGGGCTGGAAAGACAGAACTCACAGCTGGAACCTGAACAGTTTGAAAAAAACAGGTTGGACCTGGTCAGCTTAATTACTGAGTTATCTATGTTTCATACTTGTATAAAGTATCTTTGTATCAAGAGTGACCAATAACTTTTTATTCAGTAATAAAACCCAAAAGAAATCAAGATGGAACATTTTTACTTATAAATAGAACCAAACCATAGAATCACAGAATTCTTACGTTTAGAAAAGACCTCCATGATCATTGAGTTCAAACTTTGACTGAACACCCTAATGCCAACTAAACCACAACCAGCCATGACCAGTCTTTAACACCTCCACTGGTGGTGGCTCTACCACTTCCCTGGGAAGCCTGTTTCAATGCTTAACCATCCTTTCAGTGAAGAATTTATTCCTGATGTCCAGTCTGAACCTCCCCCTGGCACATCTTGGGACCACTTCCTCTTGTCCTGTTGTTAGTTTCCTTTGAAAAATTGCCAACTCCCACCTGGCTACAGATAGCTGTAGAGAGTTATAGGGTCTCCTCTGAGCCTCTTTTACTCCAGGCTCAACAATCTCAGCTCCCTCAGCTGCTCCTCACAGGACTTACTCTCCAGACCCTGCATCAACTCTGTTGTCCTCTTCTGGACATGATCCAGCATCTTAATGTCTTTCTTTTGGTGAGGGGCGCAGAACTGGGCACAGGACTTGAGGTGCTGCTTCAGCAGTGCTGGGTACATGGGGACGATCACTGCCCTGCTCCTGCTGGCCACACTACTGCTGACACAGGCCAGGATGCCATTGGCCTTTCTGGCCACCAGGGCACAGCTGGATCATGTTCAGTCAGCTGTCCACCAGCACCCCCAGATTCTCTTCTACTAAGCCAATTTCCAGACACTCTTCTCCCAACCTGTAGCATTGCATGAGGTCGTTGTGTATCAAGTGTAGGACCCTGCACTTTCCTTTTGAACTTCACACCATTGTCCTTGGCCCACTAATCCAGCATGTCCTTATCCCTCTGCAGAGCTTCCTGCAGCAGAATAACATGCCCACCAATTTAGTGCCTTCCTGCATGGATGTGCTTGATCCTATCAGACAGATCATGGACTGGCCCCAATAATGAGCCCTGGGGAAACAACACTTTTGAATGGCAGCCAGCTGCATTTAACTCCATTCACCAGGCAGACTAAATCCACAACTTTTCCTTTATCCACTAGGCAGGTAATGAAGTTTTGTTTACTTAAAATCTTCCAAATATCTATTCCAAACTTTTTCAGCTACAAACAATATGTTGCATCATATAATTGTTTTGTTGATTTGGTTTGCATGAAAAAACACAACAAACCTGTCTACAGTTTAGTGTCTCAGAACATATTTTATACATACATAATAATGACCCAATTTTCACATTCCGGTGTGGAAACGTTTTTCCACCCTCACCCTGGCAAGAGAGCAAAAAAGTTAATGTGAATCCCACAGAGTAACAGGTAGATGAGGCCTCTGGTCACCAACATCCCTTGTCCATACATTTAGGAGACATTGTGTTTTATCACTAGTTAAAGTAAACCTACTCACAGGAGTATTGTGGTCTGCCAAAAACAAGTTTGGAGGAAATATTTTACATAAGCATTTTATATTTTTCTCTATGCTAGTATTGTATGTTAGTAGATTCCATGTGCAGTTGATAACAACTGCCCAAGTCTTAGCCAAAATCTCCAAAATTACATAGAGGAAAGAAAACAGCATGCAGACAGTCAAGCACTGCATGACAGCATGCACAGCAGTGGGTGTTTCACAGAGTCAGAATTCAGTTTTTGACTTTCATAGAGAAGAAGTCCTATTTTACAAGACCATGCCATCCACTTTATATTGCAAACCCTCTCACAGTCCCTGGCAAATAAAGACCTGTGAAAAATGTGTGAAATAATTAATTAGCATGAAAGTAAGGAGCAGTTCAGAAGGTATAAGATCTGCAGAAATCAGGTGACAAACACATTTTCAAAAGGGTTAAATGAAATAACAATCAGTGGTTTTCAAAGAAAATTGCTGGCTATTGCTCCCGTACAGTGGATTCTGACAACAAAGGATATTTTATGAAAAAATAAAAATAAACACCTTTCAGGTGTTTATCTGAAAAAAGTATGCCAAAATTTGAATATTTTCTGTTAAAAACCCAAAGAAATTAATTTGAAATGTGCTTGCTTTGCTTCAAAATTTGCATGGAAGCAAATGAGATCAGTTACATTGCTGGAAATGTACGAAGGCAGAAGCTGAATTGGCTAAATCAGGTGTTTTATTGCCATGTTTTAGAAAGCATTTTAGAAAAGATGAGATGCTATACAAAATTATATTTTCTCTCAGCCTGTAAAATATGTGTTCCATAGCCTCTAGCAGCTGATGTAGCTTCCTTAGAGAAATAATATATCCTACCTTTAATACTGCAAGTGCTATAGTAAAGAATGCCTCACATTTAATGAGAAAGGGACAAGACTTCAGAAAACCTTTGAACACTATTGCATCTTCATACTTTGTTGCTTAAAAAAACAGTACAGGTGCTTTGCACATTAAGTGAACCTTCCCAAAGTTTTTCCATGGAAAGAATGAATAGTCATGGCCTCTGGCATCAGACATTGGATAATGTGGCTGGCTGAAAAAGAGCTAAAACTGTTCTGAGACTTCAACACAGAAGAGATACTACAGAGCCACAATTTTTTTTTGCCATATTTACAATTTATGAAAATATATTGAGAGGTTCCTAACAGAACATCACTCAAAGTTGTAGTGTGGGGTTGGGATGTGAGATTTCTTTTCTTTGCAGATAGAATTGTGTCATATGAACAACAAAAACAAACAAACAAACAAAAAAACCAAAAAAGATCATTCTGACAGATATTTCTTTAGTATGTAAAACCACTAAATGAATACCTGGATTTGGTCCTTTTTCTAATTCCTCCTGTTGTTTTATATTTTGCATTGATACCATTACTACAGGATATTTAGTCTTGAGTATACTTTAAATAAAAGTCTTAAAATAATAGAGTTGAAACAACAATTATTACAGCAATATAATCTTTCATGCAGAGTCAGTAATGCCATCATTATGTGATCGAGTCCAAAACATTAAGGTGAAAGCCGTTTGGCAGCATTTTTGCATAATATGCCTCTGCTTGAATCACCAGTCCAGTTCAAAAAAGATAATGTTTGAAGGGGGGGGGAATGGGGGAAGGCAGATGAAAGACACATAAACCAAAATAGGAGGATTTGAAGCCCATTAAAAAAAAAGCTTTTCATATCCGAATGTCGAGTATTAGATTTGGTTGTGATTTTATTTGTTTTCAGTTGGCACATCAGTTATACTGAAAAGAACTATAAATGTTTCACTATGTACTGATGCGTTATCCTAAAGTAAAACCTCACTAGATTAATAAAACGTACAATAATAGTTTTAGATATGCTAACATAAACATATTTTAATTCTCAATGTAACTCACTTTTTTCTCACATGAAACAGTGCTGAAGTAAAACATTATACATGGGAAGTTGTTCACTTAGGCATGAAGATTAATTGTCATCAATTAAAATAATGGTTAATTTTGTATTTATAAAATTAGTTTGTCTGGAGAAGAAATTTCAAATGCTCTAATTTCTAGTTCGTGAGCTATTTCCTATATATCTCTTAGTGAGATAGTAATATGTATGTCCTGTGTAGTCAGAAATCTACATGACATGTTTCTTGAGCTATTCCATCTTTGTGAAATTGAAATTCCTAATGATGTGCTGAAATGTGTCAGATATGTTTCAGTAGAGAGACATAATCAGAGCTCTCTTATCAGAGGGGGATGATATACCTTTATTGTGAAAATGTTATGGAATATACTAATACTTATGAAAAAAAAATTCTTGTGTTCCTGTACACTTTTAAAATGTGTCTTCCTAAAACACAATATGCTGTTAACATGGGAATCAGGAGTTCAGTTTTATACAAGCTCTTGGCGATATCACAAGTCCTAATTTTAAGTAGCTTTATTTTTCTTTTCTTCGTGCTGTAAAAATATCATTGTTTCTTGCTGAATATTTGGCTTTCTATTTAAGTATACTCAAGATGATATAACTGAAATATGCTGATATTTGCATATCATCAGGAAAGCAGATGATATCTTGCAGAGACGTTAGAAATACAGAGCTTCTCACTGAAAGTCAGAAATAGTTGGTTGTATAAAATGTGTTTTAGACAGCTGTATCTTGAATCCCTCCTGAATGGCTTAGTTGATATTTTTGAAAAGTATACATTTTAGGAGGAGCACCGGCAAAGATCCATAAATGGACCATTTTTTTATAAATCCCGCCATTCTTCCTATGTCTTCTGGTTAAGAAGTACCTGTAAGCAAATATATTAGAAACAAGCAATAGCTGTGTTCTGCCATTAGCATGTATATCTGATTCTCAAAGTAATTGTGAAATATTAACAATGGAATTTCCCTGAAATATAGTAATATTAGGAAGAGATTTGGGTCATGTTCAGTCATAGTAATGCTAGGCAGAAATATAGATAATTTTAAGTCTTAATTTTTTGAAAGCAATAAGTAAAAAATAAAGTTTTATATTTCTTCTAGTTTTTTTTTTTTGTTTTATGAATTAGGGAAGGGTCACAGACTTTGGACTTGAAATTGTCTTTTTCCTAGTCCTGTTTTGCTCCTTATCCATCTGGGACTGATGCCCTTAAAGGAAATTAGTGGTGATTCTCTCCGGAACTACACCAGGATATAGTAGTAGAATCTACTACAGCTTCTTTTCAAATATAAACCCCCTCATGCTCAGTACACAGCTTAGTTTATGTCCATGTCTAATGAAGAAGAGAGTTAAAAAATCCACAGTCCATTGTTTTTCTTTTTAAAACTCTGTTACTGTTCTTCTGTACTGAAAAACTAATGAGGGAAAGGTAGATTTTCAGAATGAATAAACAAGCTGATTTTACCTTGTACATACCGGTTACTCAAAACAAATTTATTTTAACAGAAGGTTTTATTTATTCATATGTTTTTATCTTTTAAAGTTCTACTTCCTTGATTGTACATGACAAACCCCACTATAGTTATGAAAGAAATGAAACACTCAGAAGTCATAAAGTAAATGGTCCTGACTAACTCAAATTGGCTGCTGCTGAAATTACATTAAAGTTGTCTTATGACTTTAGGGTTCTACCTTCTTTAACATCAGCAGAGGAATATCAAGGTGCCAAGAGGGACAAGGGCCTAA
This sequence comes from Parus major, assembly GCF_001522545.3. Lineage (NCBI taxonomy): Eukaryota > Metazoa > Chordata > Aves > Passeriformes > Paridae > Parus > Parus major. Next base: position 72,801,277 of record NC_031769.1, on the reverse strand, counting down.
AAATATTCAGGTAAGCTGTGAATGGCTCGTTTGTGCTTATCTGAACTGAACTGAACCTGTTTGAGGTACATCCAGTGGCAGAAATAAAGCTGAACTAATGATAGAAGGAAACATTGGCCACTTTTTCAAGTAATACAACAACATTTTATTTCTACATTATTTTAATACTTTTTCCTGTAATAACACTGCAAAAAACTCCCAAAATATTATTCAGCTTTCATTACTTTATAAATAAAAATTAATTTATATTCAACTTCCAGTGGCAGCACAAATTTCTATTAATCCATTTCACAGCATTTGCGTGCTAGACAAAATCTAGACTGCTCCCCTCTCATGACATTTTACTTTTTAACATAAAATGCTTTTTCCTTTAATATCTTATGTAAGATAATTGTGCATTAAATGGCTTAGATATATATAAATAGCTGACAGTGGCCAGGAGAAATTATTTTCTATGAGCTTAAAGAGATTTTATCTGTGCATATGAATGTTGATTACTATTGCTTTTACTTACATTAATTAAATTAAGGGATGCAATCACAGAAATATTTTGTTTTCATTGAAATGGGCAGACCTGACAAATAGCTACAAAGTTGAACGTTAACGGTGCAGATTTTTGTATGTTCTGTGGGTTGATTTGTTTTTCCTTACATAAAAACTTTGAGAAAGGTTTCCCCTGTTTTTCAGTTACAGGTCTTCGAACTTACTCTCAATTCTGGTTTTAGGCACCTTCAAAGAAGCTTACTGACATTCATTTTAACATTGTTAAGGCATTCTTTGTGTGGTTTGTAACATGATGTACTTGATGCTGAAAGAAATAACATCCTGTAACGAGCATGATCAGGCAGGTTTGCAGCTCTGGAACTACAAAGATTTTAATTTAGAAAGGAGATACACAGGACTGTTTGCTTGCTGTCTTAGTCAAAAACCAGTTTCAGTTTGCAAGCATGTTTTACATCTGCAAAAATGTGTACTGAACCAAATGTAGAAGACTAGAGCACTTTATGAGGGCAATTTCACAGTAGATGTTTGGTTTTATTCTGACAGTTCTTAAGAGTAGGGGTAAGGCCTGTCGTGTTACTCAGAATATGCCTATGAATAAAATGACAGCAGTAAATCATATTCCTATTTGAGGGTTTCTTTACTGGAAAATTGCTCAATCTACTTTTAAGAATATTTACAATTATTATTCAATCATGCATTTACCCTATGAACTGGAATTTTAGGGAAATGGAATTTGCTTTTAAGCCTCTGCTGATAACAAGGCTGTTTTTAATGTTTTATAATTGAAGGTTTGGGGTATTTTTTTTTCCTATTTATCTATATATACGACAGATGAGAACTCTGAAGTTTTACTAATATTAATCTTAATAGAAGATTCTACTTTTTTCCAGAAACAATGATCTGGCAGGCCCTTGTTTATGGTAAACAAACATTTCCTTACATTTTAAATAAGATAAAACTTCAAGGAAATCTTAGACCAGTCACATTTTCAAATTTTATGTATGAAATTGTTCCTTACTCATTACAATACATGTATAACTGAATTTGTAAGGAAAAATCTGATTAACTTTATCACATACTAATGAGAATAATACTCAATAATAGTTAACAAAATTAAGGTTGTAAAGACAACTCAGAACATGCTGTTATTGAGGCTGTGCTTATTTGTTTATTTTTTTATTTTATGTGTGTGTTATAGGTGAGTTTAGAAAATTTTTTTCAGTTTTTTTTTTTTCTCTGATGAAGGAAAGCTGGCCTGGACTTCATAGTAACTATTGACTTTTTCCAATGGGTAGCCAAATATTTGATTTGCCTTATTCTCATTAGAAGGGGCTATCAAGTATTTTGCTTTGTATTGGTGGTTTATGGGTTGTTGTTTTTGGTTTTTTTTGGTGGTTGTTGTTCTTTTGTTTTATTTTGTTTTGTTTTGATTAGTTTTGTTTTGTCTGGCACTCCAATTGTGCTTGCCACTATAGAAAACCAGTATTTGACTATTAATTGGGCAATAAAAATCCTCATAAAAGGCTTATTTAAATGCTTTTTAGAAATAAGGCCTGAGTAATAACTACCAAAGTAATAAAATACCTTCTAGCTGAGATATGTAGCTGTGAGTTCTTGGTTTAAAGGACTAATGGTTTGCCACAAGCTTGGAGCTCAGAAATTCAAAACTGTATAGGTTATGGTTCCTAGTATTTATTTTAAGACTCTCCAGTAGAAGTAGAAATAGAAAACTGCTTCCTTGGGAAGTGATATTCTATTTGAATATTTTTACCACAAATGACAATCTCTGTATGAAATGAGGCAAATCTCTACAGAAAATAGTCGTTATACAGTAGCCTCAAACTATTCCCACAACAAGTCTAGCCAGTGTGGAACTGAGGAAAATAGAGCAAGGAGAACTAAAATAGGGGAGTATAAGAGTTACCACAATACTTGGAGTTTATGGAAATTTGCAATAAGGAGGAAGATTAGATTTTTCTCTCTAGTGCACTAATATGGAAGAAGGCCAGATTCTGCCCTTAGCTACAAAGGACTACAAAGGAACACTTTTTTACGAGAACTGTTTTTCAGATGATATAATTAAAGGTCAGAAGACAACCTTCATGATTTTCTTTTTTCTGTCTTCCAGCCTCATTTGTACCAAGGATGCTCAGGTCACTGTTTTGAGTTGGTGATGCAGGAAGGTTTATATATCTTTGGTATAAAAGTTTCTCTGCTGGGAGTGTCATCCAGAAAGGTTACTGTGACATTTCCAAAATTGTGTCTTATTAATAGGAATGAAACATGTTTGTTTCCCTTTTCATGCATCAATATTGTGTATATGTTTATCTATATTGTGTATATGTTTATCTAGAATATGCTATATATATATATGGAATATTGATGTTAAAAATAGTATTTTCTTTGGATTATAGTTTATTTTGAATGAAGAGCAGTAAGCAAAACTACTTCACAAACACGAATAATTTGGAGTTGATAAAGAAGTTGGGCAACAGTTTCCTTCCAAGGGAAGTTTTCAGCAGCCTCTGAGTTATAAACAAGTTTTACCAACTTCCATTACTAAAGTGATGCTTATGGCAGCTAAATTAACCATAATACTCTTGACTATGTCTGATGGACTTGCATGTACAGGGAAATATTTTAAACTGCAATTTACCTATCATCTCATTAAACCTAGTATTTACTAGCTGTTATACCAGCCATGTCTTAGAAAAGTACCCACTAAATTTTTATTGAATAAATTTATATTTTTGTCCCACTTATATTAAAGTGTTACGGTAGTGAAGTTGAAGGTGAGTTTAGCTGAGTAAAGGTAAAACAAAGCTTTTCTGTCAATACTGTCTAACATTTTTCTGGTCTACTTCTCTTCTGGATACTGTTAAAACATTTTCTGGCATGACAATTTAGCAGCAGTTAGAGATATAAAGAAAGACAATCAAAGATTTTTGATCCATTTGCATTGAGAATTATATGGTGGGATTTGTTTCTGGGGACAGAGGGAAGGTCATAAAAATGGTCATTGTAACAGAAATCCAAATGCCTAGATCATCAAAGCCTGTTTTTGATGGTGGCCAGGTGTGGGTAGTTAGGAAGAGTGAAAACCTAAAGTAAGCATGTAGTGATAATTACATATAAAAGTTTCTTCTATAATCACCAACAGTGCAGAGTTGTTTGGCTTCTTGATTGATTATAACTTACATGGAGAGACTTTTGAAACATTTCCTTCAACAATTCCTTAGTCCATTTAAGCAAAATCTTGCAGCAATGAATTCCACAGTCTTAAGTGTGTTTTGTATCTTGTGTGTGTTGCGAAAAATAACCTCTTTTTCTTCTTGAATCTGGTATTCTTTTGTTTTTATTAGAAGATTCCTGATTCTGTTATTGAAAAACACAGTGAATATTAGATAATGCATATAATTCATGTTTTCATAGACATCTATCTCCTATCACCTGGAAAATCCCAGCCTTCCTTGTTCTTCTTTATAAAGAAACCATTTTCTGACTTCAATCATTGCTTATCCTTTTTAACTTTGCTAGATGGAGAATACCTTGTCTGGGGGAGGATATGCTAATGAGAGCAATAAACCTTCAATACAATGACATGACAGTCTGTAGGATAACGTTTTTTTCTTCTTTTCTTACTAATTCTTAATATATTATTTCCTTTATGTACTTAACACTGAGCTAAGACTTTCCCACAATTAGCTTTTATAACTACAAGATCTCATTTGTGAATAACCATCTTGTACCACTTCATCAGTTCACATTCTTTTGAATGGCCTTTTTATTTACTGGTCTTCGTAACAATCTCAAATAATCTCTCATATCCATTATTCATTTCATTTTCTAGATCAAAAGATCAGATCTAAAATAATTCCACTTTTGTCCATCTTCTATTAGAATTAGTGAATATTAACTTTAACTGATTTTTCCGTAATTTGTTGAGGAGAAGATTTTCTAGTTTAAATTCTCCAGAAATGTTGATGATGGACCTTGTCAAATATCTTCTGGAAAGCTAAGCAGACTATGTAATCTGAAGTTCCCTCCTCCATATGTAAGTGTGACTGCCTTGATCCACAACATGCAAATAAAATCACTGTGGATGGCCAAATCTTAATTTCTGTCCTCGTGAACAGGCAGGTTATCACACAATCCAGAAACCAGAAAAAAATTAAAAAAGAAACATTGATTCTGTAATTTTTTACAATTCTGGAATTACGAGGATGAAATACACAATAGTAACATGCAATATGATGGAAATATTTCTTATGCATATATGTTAAATACACTGAAGTTCCTCTGTAAATTAAAGTTTTTCAACAATGTCATGACTTCCAAATCTTTTCAGGTGTTCGTGATTAGTTAATTTGTATTTGCTGTAGTTTCTGTGACTGTAAATTTGCAAGTCATGCTACCTGTTTGATACATAAAAGATACTTTCTAGATTCAGTTGCTGATTTTCCTCTGACCCTTCAGTGAATATAATAAAACTAGAATTTGTTCTGCTTCTGTCAAAAAATTTTTGCTAGAAGTTTCCACACACAATACCTAGACATGGGTGCAAAAATATCTATCAAATGTTTATCTTCCAAAACTTAATCAATAAACAAAATACCATTTTGCTCACTTTAATGGAAATGTACAAAATTATTTTGCCAAATATAAGTTCAAAATTTCTACGATTGCTGGCTTGTAGTCAAAAAATGAATATTTCATGTTTTTTTTCAAGTATATTTTTATTTTTTCCTTGTTTATTGGGGTTGACATCAATTTAGAGACAAAGAATTTTCTCAAAAATTAAATGCTTTTTTTTGATTTTTTGGAGGGGAAAAACCCAAGAGAAACTGACATTCATAAAAAAAATATTGGTTTAAAAACTGTCATTTTGATTTCATGGTTGACTATATTCTTTTAAAATAGAAACAAAAATAGCTGTGAAGAAAACAAAAGAATTTTTGAAATTCTGTCTGGCTTATTATATTTGTGAATTCCCATGTTATTACTTCTATCTTCTGTCATGTAGAAAGTGACTTTTCATCCAGCTTAACCGTATTAGAATAGAGTTTAAATAATCTGAAAAACTGGAGAGACAATACAGAAGCCCAGAATACTTTGTTGGAAAAATAAAAGTTGTATTCACATGTCTCCTTATATTTCCAATTATCTCCTTATGTTTACTATTTATAGGATGGCTTTGAACATAATAGATAACACTGTTACAAGTAAGTGAAATTGTTTTAGCTTGAACATGTATTTGTGCATCTTGCTATGAACAGATTACAGCTGAGTGATTCCTTTGCTGTTCAAGTGAGCCTGATAATGATAACACAGTGTTTAAAGGCTTCTGGTAACTTTTATTGTCCAGTCTCTAGTTCAAGTTATTTGACAAAAAGTAAGTAAAATTAAACTCTTTATATTATATAAGATGTATGTTAGTAACTAGCTTCCTGAAAGGTTCATTGGTTTTGTTTTTGTTTTTTTTTCTTTTCAGTAGTTAGTGATGGGGCAAAGGAGAGTATTTGTTTTTTACTCAATATTGGATAAATGTAGAGGAACACTGTCAAAAATTTTAATTCTGATAGAATAAGGGCAAACCAGTCTGAAGTAACCTAGAGAAATGATTGCATTTAATTTTCTCCATCATTCATTATGATTCCTGTGGGTCCCTTCCCACTATTCTGTGATTAGTGTAACAAGCAACTCTGTAGCCATTTAAAAGTGTTTATGTAGTTAACCCAGGGGGAGCAAATTATAATAACAGGTCTGAAGGAAAATGTAGCAAATTTAGTCCTCTTTCTTCCAACTTTGTGTGACAGGTAGAGCAGGAAGAATTTACGAAGTCAAGTCACATTGAACAATGAGTGAGAGGAATGAAGGGTAAACTCTTGACAGACAGTAACACAACCAATAAATAGTTTGGCCTGGCAATGGTATTACATATGACTGAAGGAGAAATGAGGGAAATATGATATATTGTACAGTGAAAGAGTGAAAAACATCTGCATTTACAGAGCTGGAAGCTGGTGGATATTGACCTAATCATTTGTGAGGATTTTGTTGGTTTAAGTGCTTGTTTTGTTCTCTGGGGTTTTTTTACTCTCCTTAGACTGTTCCTCCTACCAACCCTTTTCCTGAAGACCCTGTGAAATTTTACTTTTTACATTATTGCCACTTCCATAAGATCTCATGCACCTCAGCTTTCATAAAATCCCTTTAAATATATTTTTATTTTACAACAGACTCTAAGAAATCACTGTCTACTGCCAGTGATGTCCAGTGCTATCTTAGTTTTTATATGCCTCTGACTTTTTAAATGTTCATAAGATGTCTTGTTGTAAATAACTTGCAAGTTCCAACTGAAATATTAATGTATTTTCTTTGTTTCTGTCGTCTTGTGGCATTTTTGTCTTAAAAACATACAGAAAATTCATTCAGAGTAAACAATACCATGATTTTGTTTACTACATGTTGGTATGTTTTGTTAGTTTTCATCTGATTTCATGTGGCTAAGCTTAGGAGACACTACTTGGGAAGCAGGTATCCTGATTTACATTTTTTCCACTTTGAGTTGTCTAGGAGTTTTACTTTACAGTTCCTCACTATTTTAAGGGTGCAAGAAAACATTGTAATAGTGCTCTTGATTCCTAAAATTTCCTAAAATATACTGAGAAACAAATGTTCAATGATATGGCAAAAAATAAAAAAAAATATTAATTTATACTATTTATATAATAATGTTAGTAGTATGTTTATATATGGATATATAGTTTCAGAATGTGTACTAATGTTTTATTTAAACATTAAGGATTAAATTTTAAACATGAGATTCAAATTCTGCTGAACAATTATAACTTTCCTCAACATAGTGATAGAAAAATATTTCCTTATAGTGATTACTTGGAAATTAGTACTGTAATGCAAATCAAGGTTATAGAGCCTTATTTGATGTTTGCTGATATAGACAAATAGTGAAGCAGATGTATTTGTTTTATCCTTCTGGAAACAGACTAGAGATTTTTACTGAGTTATATGTAAAAGTGTTATCTGGACCTGTTTAACCAATTTTTTTTTTTTAGCAAAGAGGTGAAAACCCAGATGTTTTACAGCCTATTTTATTTTCTGTCCTAGAATGTACTCAGTTAAATAAGTAGGGTGTCACTGATCTCCTTCTTGCTGTAGACAAAATTAGTTTTAGAAGAATGTCCTTTGTCTATTTATGTACTTAATAGATAGATATTATTTGTTTGTTTCTTCTTATGGCATTCTGTTGAAGGACTAATGAGCATTTGGAAGAAAAATATTAGGTCCTGTCCACTAGGTGATCATAAAGAAGATCAACTGTTTCTATCACCTGTAAGACTTTCAAAAAGCTTTGTAATGCTGCTTATGTAAGACATTTCTTAATGTTCTCAGATGCATATTCTATTAAGGAATATAAAAAATCCTTAGTTAATAAAAGTATTATTGATTGAAATGAAGAAAAATCCATAATATTCACAGTTTCTTAATAGATCAAATAGTTTAACTTGATATCAAGTCAATAAAAATTTGGTCTCCATTGCACCAAAATAGATTGCTTAATGGTAGAGTATTCAGCTTTCAACTTCACTGGGTTTTATCAGCCCATTAAGGAGAAGAAATATCCAACTAAAAGAGAATGCAGCATCCCACTTTTCAAAGGACTAATATATTTTCAATATCTCTTGGTTTTATGCAAATAATTAGCCAAGAGAAAGAGAGAAGGAATAAACCTTCCCATTTGTTTCTCCCACAGTAGCTAATACAGACCTTGTAACATACTGCTTTGGCTCTGAAATTATTTAATCTCAGCAGCATTTCAAAATTGCAATGCTTGTCCAGTACAAAAATTGTGTAACCTAAAGATTAAAGGAAGAGACATTTCAAAATGTTTTTTGTTTTGTGATAGCTAAAGTATATTTTTAGTTACAGTTGGCTAGTTGCTCAGGTTTTTTTTTAATAGACTAGAGAAAACTCAGTAAATTGAGGGGAGGGGATGCTAGTTTTTGTGACACTTTCTCAGCCTTTAATTGACAGCTTTAAAGGTGGTTGAAAAACGGCACAGTGTTTGTCAGGAAACGATTTGTCTTTGGAAAAATAGAGCTTAAAAATGATTGCGCTTCTTTTTAGGCTTTATCTGTTACACTTACAGATCACTTCTGATGATATGACTCACAATGGAGAACTATAGGACAAATAAACTGAGATTTTGAAACTAATGTTATGTGTTTGGATAGATAAATTGTGCCAGCATGTTTTTAGAATAAGACTATTTGAGTTGACACAATATAGTAATTCATACTTCTAGACTAGAATGTTACTAGTTTAGTCAAAAAATAAAACAAAAGCAATTCTCTAAAACATTGAAAGTAGGACTTTTGAGCAAGCAAGTAAGTGTATCACTTGTTCCTGTCTCAGTGAGCACAAGTACTTCAGACTGTGTTGTATGTATGGACGATTCAGCACAGAAGTATTAGCAATTGGTTGTGAGAACTGGTTACTGGAGAAATTCCACTTTCTTTTCAAGCTTGAAACTCATGGCCAGAACAGGCAGGCAAGCATTAACATAGTTGTAAAAACTGGTTTATTTTTTAAAAATAAATACAAAAATATAAATATAAAACATTGGCAGATAGAATTTGATGAAATGAAGTTGCACAAACTTTTTTTTAAACCAGCTGCATATTACACTTATTAACACCACGTGTACATTTTGTTTTATTTTAATGTACAGAACAGGACATATTGGATTTTTTTTCTTCTTTGCCATCTTAAAAGCTGCACTTGCAGGAATAGGACATGTACCTAACAGAAGCGGCTTGTACATGAGGTTGCTTAAGGGATTATCACCCTGTTCAAATTTTTGAAGGTAAGATATTTTTTAATTTACTTACTAAAATGTACAACACAGAATTTCCATAGCTTTGGCTCTTGGAAGTTGATTAAATAAAATGTTGTATATATTCCAAGTGGCATCCTACTAGAAAGAATGAATGACATTAATGGACAAGTTTAAAACAAATTTTAAAAGGAAACCATTGTGCTGAGTGGCAGGAAAATTTTCCTGAATGTTAAATACTGTTGAGTGCAGAAGGTGTCTGTAAAATTACTTCCGCTCAAAGGAAAAGAAAAAAAAGTAGCCTACTGTAGGTTAAGAAGTGTCTTTGTCACTTTCTCCTCCACCGTACATCTCAGCTAGCTTATTAAACCGGGGCCCCCACTCTCGGAGGTAATCATAGTTTTGGTCTCCTTCGGTAGTACCTGACTCCAAGGAGCTCAAGGATTCAGCTATGGAATCATTTCCTTCATAGGCATAGGTTGCAAGCGAGTCATACGGCGGCGCAGAGGGATCAGTGTCATGCTCTTTTAGCCTTTGGTTAATGAAATCTCGGACATCCGTGTTGTCTGGTGCCGAAGGAGTCCTCCGTGGCACAAATAGCGTTTCAGGGATAATGTCTCGTCGAAGCTTCTTATCTTCGATAGCTGCAGGATTCCTCAGTGTGCCGATATCAAAGGCTTGGGTGTCCTCCTCTCCACCACCTTCATCATTGTAACTCACAATGTTGTCTCTGATGTCCTCTTTAGAGAGGATCAAAGGCTCCTTCTTTCGTTGTCTCTTCAGAGCAGCAAATAGCACCACTATAACTTAAAGAAGGAAACAAAGAATGGGTAAAGATCTCTATTTAACAATTTCTTAGCAGCAAATACACCAGGTACAAGAATTACATTTCAGCTACACTTCACCAACTCATTTTTTTTGATAACTGGATAAACACCTCTATCTGTGTAAGGGTAGCACAATAAAGTCTTTATCAAAAACCTATTTTGTACACATTGTGTGCTCTGCTTTACAGGACCATGAGCTTGCCGGCATGTTCCTTCTGTAGCTGTAATGAGCTTTAAAATAGCCAGGTCTATTCTGAAGATATTTTTTCCTTTTTCAGGCTCAAAGGATATTGTTAAAAAGTGGGTTTGAGTTGAATTATAGGTCATTAAGTGTTATTCTGAAAACCACAAAATGGAGGCTTTACAAAATTTTCCTTTTTTTTTTTTTTTTTCATTACAGCACTGAAACCACTGGATAGACAGGGCTTTGATGCAATAAAATTACTGCTTACTGTTATATTATATGTGAAATATATACTGCATATTGATTTTTAGTAGTTATTTAAATGAAAAAGAGGCTTTTCCTCAAAAAAAAATCTAAAATGAAAGGCAGTAAAGCAATTTTTGATTATACTATTCATCCTCTCTGAACTTTCTCTTTTTGGACAACTTAATGAAAGAACATAAATGAGCTTCTGGTAGCACAGTGATAGTTTTAACAGTCTGGGTCTTGAATACTTTAAAATCAGCAGATAACGAGGGTTTGCCTTTGTTTTTTTCCTTTTTATTTTAAGCTGCAGTTATACTCTTGCAAAATCCAGGATCATTAATTCTATTAACCTGCATAATTCTGTGAAACAAGTCAGGCCTTAAATATTTTCTCCTGGCTGGGGGAAGATGCGTTTCTCTTCTTACCTAGCAGGATAATGATGCAGAGGAGAATGGCCACCAGTGCCCCCGTGCTGAGGCCGGCAGGGAGGAGCAAGGCCTCGGCGCTGCAGGACTGCATGTTCCCCCGGCTGTCACAGGCACACACCCGGATGGTCAGCGTGCCCGTGCTGCTCTGGATCGGGTAGTCGTTGTCCGAGATCACCACCGGCAGAAGGTAAGTACTTATTTCATGCCGACTAAAGCCATTCCTTCTCGTCAAAATCCTGGCAGTGTTATCTAGATCGATTAAAAGATACCGCTGTAGGCTATACGGACAGAAACCATATCACTTATAGTAGATGCAAATCTTTGTATTTTATATGACTTAAAAATAGTTCCTGATATCACAGTGATATCTCTGTTTTTCTAGCAGCATTGCCATTTGATCAGAAAGCTATTCATAAGTTTTTAGGTACACGTGGCCTGCTTCTCTGTGCCTCTGCACCACTTTTGCTCATGATTCAAAAGAGGATTTCTCACAACTTAAAATGTTTTATAGATTGATGCATACAGTGTGTGACACAGTTAAAGTTCAGGGCTGAAACTCTGAAACGCAACGACCAACTGAGGAAAAATAACCTTCCACTTTGTGCAGTTCAACAAGTACTCTGTTCTGGAACATTCTTCCCATGAATCAGCTGTGACAACACCCACAGGAATACTATCTGTCAACTCTGTATGAGATTTGCTACACCAAACCACTTTCAACACACTGTAGAACAATTAATTTTGTACCTTAACGCATGAAGTAGAGCTTTTTTTGGATAGAAATTGTCTTAGGAATTGAGAAGATGTGAAAGATGGTAGGTATTCCTGCACATTTTTGCAATGTGAATTTACTAATCTGTATCTGTAGCAGACACATCTTAGCTGGGTGCAGGATACTTCAGCATCAAAAGCTGTCCACTGAGTGGCCAGAGGGAAGGGAAGGAAGAGAATGAAGGAATAACACAGAGACACTATTTCTTATACTGTTAGAGCCCCAAAACTACAGTGGGAGCCAACTCCAGAGTTCATAACTTTTTAGTCCAAAAGAGAGAAAATACAGGTTTAGTGTGCACTAAAAGGAAAATTTACTTAATATCTGTGGATTGCTTGAGGTTGGCTGTGAGGTTAGCTATCTTGACAGTCAGCTTCAGGCACAACTAAAATAACCCATGTGCAAATAGAAAGAAAATAATTACAGATAACAAAGAAATATCAAGATATGTACCTCTCTGTATTCAGGACCTAGTCATCAAGATATAACCTTTATTTAAAATACTAAATCGTGTATTTTTTCATAGACTTCAAGATGCAAAACACAAAGTTTTTCCTTATTGCTTCCCTCTGCTGGTTTTGTGTATTTTAACACTATTTGTTGTCATTCAGTATCAAAAATTGCATGTCTTATGGATCTTTAAATACCTCTTCTGCAATGGATTTTATAAGGTACCCAAACTATTTGATTTAATTAATTAACTTTCCCTACCATTAGAAACCTTTTTTCTCCTGCTGTTTGTAGTCTGCTACATCCTGGAATATTCATCAGGAACAGAGGATTATGTTGCCTTTGACACATTTGAAGGCTGATACCATGTCCCCTATCATTTATTTCTTCTGTAATCTAGAGTCCTCTTAATTAGTCATACTAAAATGAAGGCCAAATTCATAGTCTCATTTCCCCAACAGAGGCTTCTGAAAATTTTCTCACATAAAGACAGATTGAGAAAAGATCAAAAAAAAAAGCCAAAGTGGCTCTCAGAACCATTATTTTCATTAATGGTCAGAAAGAAGCAAAACAGAAGGCCAGGGGAATCAAATCTATGTGACAAAAAGCTAAAGTGAAAAATCTTAACTTATCAGCTGAAGGACTTTTTGAAAGCTTTTTTTTTCTTTTGCAGTCAAGTATTTCATCTGTCTCTTACCCCAAGCCAACACATTTCCGATTTTCTTTATATTTTTTTTTTTTTTATCACATTTCTGCTTCACTTATACAGATAAAAATGTAGAAGTCCTAAACCTCATTCAGGTAAAGTATTCTTGATAGTAGCAACTTCACAGCTTCTCTACATATTGATAGACATCAAAAGCAAATATATTTCAGGAATGTAACCAGACAGAAAAGATAAATCTCCTTCCTTGGAACAGGCATGAATTTTACCTTCGTTATCCTGAACAGTGAAGTTAGGATTAACAGCAGCTAAACTGAAGAAGAATTTTTGTCCACCAAGAGGATCATCTTTGTCTACTGCACTTATGGTTTGAATAAGCTGCAGGAAAAAAAGCAAGCAAACAACAACAACAAAAAAACAACAAACCCAAATACACCTAGGTTTTTGATAGAGCTGTCTGATCAAAGAAGATGAAAAGCATTAGAATAGCTTAGCATTCACACATATTGACTTAATATTTATTCTGCAAAATATAAAATCTAAACAAAAATGTTCAACAAGTGTCTTATGTAAGTTTTTTTGAACAAGAGCATCTGTATTTTTCATTTGGTAGTACATGTGCACCTATATTTTTGTAGCTACACAGTGGACAAAACTTGCCAAAAATAATCTTAGCTGTAGCTGGTCGTTTTTATACTTCATCTTTGGTTCATTGTTTTAAATTCAAATCAACACCTAATACAGTATTTCACATGACATTTTCTATTTTCATGATAAAAATGACATTTTGTCAAACATATTTTTGAAAGGGAAGTTAATGTTTCAAATTACATTTCAACATTAAAGCATTTTTTCTTAAACATGATTTTTCTATTTATTACTATAGCAGAACACAGCAATATGATACCTGAGACAAAAAATGCCAGTTAGATTTTATACATATTTCAACTCTTGACTGAATGTGCTTCAAAACATTGCAGCACACCCTAGAGATCCACAGCTTCGGAGTGGGATGAGAATCTGGCATCATAGTTCTCAAAGTTAACTGCACCAGTGCTTTCTGCAATGCCTTCAAAAGATTTTGGGTATTTTTGGGGAAGGTAATGGCAAGCCATTTATGAGCACTTATTTACCTTTCAGGTAAGTGACTATGTGGCTTTTTCACTGAAATTTCTATGCCTAGGAGTGGCAAAATATTGTTTCTCAAGCAAAATGAATGTTTAGACTTTCATTTTGACTTTTTTTTTTGCCTGATTTCAGTCTGGGGCTTTTTTTAATCCATGGCATATATTCTGAATTTAAGTCTGGATTTAGTGCATGCATACTTGAAGGTTCAGTTACGTTCTTAAGTTTAACTTCCAAATACAGATTAATCTTTGGTCTAGATAATTTTTACTCTTCATTTCTTAGCCATAATTTTTAATTGCACTGCTTTTTCAACCATGGAATTACATCTAATTTTTAACACTATTCCTTCCCTGTGGTGTAAACCCTGTTTGGTTTTCCTCTTACAGTTCTTCCAAATACAGCCATTTCTCTTCATATCACAGCTTTTGTCAGGTCTGATCATCTTTTAACGTCATCATCTGCTATGCACTCCTGTTTGCCTTTAAAAAGTCATGACTAATTCCCAGCCTCTCTCTTGTCTATCCAGAAAATAGCAGTAAATTTCTTGATGAGGCAAGGATGGGATTTCTTTTAATATAGCAGCTTCCTTGCTTTTTCAACAGAAAGACAGAGTTTTGTCTTTCTCTAAATCTGTTTCCTTACATAATCCTCCAATAACTTTCTAAATTAATAAAACTGATAATGCAAGCATAGAATATTATTTGCTTCTGAAGAATAAGTATTTTAATTATTTAGTGAGCTATTAGCATATGAATTTTCATAGGTATTTACAAAATTAAGTGAAAAAAACACTAGTTTATTTTACTTCACGACTAGAGACCCTGAATAGGGTTCAGTTGTAGGTGTTAGGCTGATGAAAATCAACTGATATGCTGAGTGTTCATACTCATAATTTACAGAGAGTATGTAGAATTGAAAGCCTTATATTGCAGTCAGAAAACTGTTTCCTGATAATATTTTTTACCATTTTAACGTGATAAATCCTGTCTACATGTGTTTTCAAGAATTTTTTTTTCTCTTATACCTTCCAGCCATGGGAAGTTCCAATTACCTTGTAAATAGGGGTATAACACTCTGAGTTGTTTCTTTCTAGAAATGCCACAAAGCAGTAACTGCAGGAAAGCCAAGGGTGTTACTCTGTATGAAAACATCAGGAAATTAAGGGCCCAGTAGCAGCCATGAGGTTTGTTAGCCACTAAAAAACTGATAAAATAGTGGAAACAAGTATGCTGTATGGTCTGCTTATTCCAATAAAATTCATCTTTCTGCTTGGTAGGACCTCTGCAAGCATCAGTTCTATCAACTGTTTACATAGATGTTTTCTTCCAGGATATACTATATATTTGCTTTTAAATTTAGGATATATAAAGAAAATATAATGTGCTATTAAGAATAAGAAAGTAGAACTCTTTAGAAACCCTACATCAGTTTTCAAAAACCTTCTTGCCCAAGTGAATAAAAGAAAACCTCTAAGAGTTTTTGAAAAAGGTAAGGCAAAGACAAAATTCTGATACTTGTAAAACCACTGGAAGATATAAGCCTTATATATATATATATATATATATATATGTATGTATATAACCACAGATCTTAGAGTGAAGAAACTAAAGTAAGAATGAATCAGGGAAACTGGGAAAGAAGGGGAACAAAATTTCAAGAAAATTGATCACAAATTGTCATTTGTCAAAAGAAAGAGATGCAATAAATAAAATAACACTTCAGGATTAAAGGGTTTAAGTAATTTTTATAGAAACATCGTAAAAATAGGAAGGGAAAATTGAAAAAATTTCAAGGACTTTATTTTTTCAGTAGATATGAATTTTAGCTATTTTAAGAAAGCCACTTGGTGAATATAAAGAGGAAATTTCTGGAAATATGAAGATCCCAAAAGCCATGTTTAAGCAAGATTACGGTGAGAAAAACATCCCTGATAAGGATTGTTATATGGGTCAAATGAGCTGATAATATGACGAGCAGCATAAAAAGAATGGGGTCAAGAAACGTAGTGTGTTTATATAATCTATACTGAATTTAGTTATTGGAAAAAGGAAAATGAACTTCATCATTCCTATTTTAAAATGTCTTTGAAAGAGAATCTATTATGAGCTAGACCTATTTACATAACATTTGGCCATATGAAAAAGGAGCGGGCATGTATGGATTTGGTAAAATGAAGGCTGATAGCAACAAGATAATAACAAGCCATTTAAACATCGCAGTACTTGAGTCAGGTGGGGGCGTCCTGGTGCTGACAGTGCTGGGGCTGGGCCGGGGCTGGGCCCGGCTGAGCCCCTCAGCCACGGGCGGGCGGGCGAGAGCCCCGGGGAAAGCCTGGCCAAGGGAGGGCAAAACGCTGCCCGGCAGCCAGGGCTGAGCCAGGGGAACCGAGCCACAAACAGCCCTGCGAGCCCCGGGGGGACAGCGGGAGCGGGGCCGGGGCCGGCAGAGATGGATGGGCCTGCGGCCAGGGAGAGACCCCGGCCGGGCCGGGCTTTCCCTGTGGTCGTGAAGGTGATCCCATGCTGCAGCAGATTTATCGTGAAGGATTGCAGTCCATGGGGAATGCTCACTTGGGACAGGGAAAAGTGTGAGGAGAAAGGGGTGTCCAGGAAAAGAAAGTGGAGGGGTGAAGGTGAACCTGGGACGAAGGGTGGTATTAAGAGAAGTTGCTTTAGTTCTCTCTTTTTTTCTCACGATCCTACCCCATGTTTAATGGACAGCATATTAAATTAATTTTCCCCAAACTGTTTTGTCAGTGATGGTAATTTTTATTTTCCATCTTTTCTCACCCTATATTGTTGAGAGGGGAGGAAGTGGTTGGGTGGACACCTGGCTGCTGACCAAGGTCAACTCCTGCCTTCTTTCCTTTTGGCAGATCATTTAGAAATAGAGAAGAAGTGTCCATATTCAGACATCTACTATAGAGAAAATTAATATTTAGAAAAGTTAAACTCAGCCTCCATGCAAGATCTCTCTAAAGCAGGACCGACTTCTGCTTTCTAAACTGATTCTTATCTTTTACATTAGAAGATCTTTGGAGGCTGGCAGCTGAGCTGCCAGACGTGTGACAGCTGGGAGCTGACAAAACCAGTGGGATTCCATCTGTCCAGATGCCCAGCTCCTGGCTCTTCTCACCTGGGGGCGGAGGACAGCTGAACTTCTTTGGTTGCAGGGCTGCAGCAGTCTGAGCATTTTGCAGCTTTATTTCCCTGAACTCCTATTGAGTCAGCCTTGTGTAGGTCACATGAACTCCTGTGTCCTCTTTATGCCATCACACCAAGACTGTCCTCATTTTTGGGGGGGTCGAAAGAACAGCAACCACCAAAATAGCATTCTGCCTGAGGTGCTGCTTGTGTATGGCTTGAGCTTTTTGAGACAGGATATTTGCATGGTTTGTAAGTTCACGGTAGGATCTGACATCAGCAGTAATAGCAAGCAGGAGAACAGTCACAGGCCCTTCAACTCACTCAGATAACAAAAGTCACATCTCTCTCTTGCTATATATTTGCATATATGTGTACGTTTGTATGCGTGAACTCATGTACACTTCCCCAGGTATCATATATAGCATGTGTGCGCCTATATATATGTATTCATAAAATTCAGGTTTCTGTACAAATTAAGTAAACGAAAAAGTATAATATTCATTACAATATCTGTCCTTAGTAGATGGGGAATACTGAAATGAATAGCACAGAATCTGTGACTGATGAAGCATCATTCAGTGACCTAATAGAAGATATAAATTTCATGGATCAAATGTAATTATGAAAACCAGAAGGGGAAGAAAAATAGCAGAAATGTGGGAGGAATCAAGCTCAGAGAACCATGTTCAGTTTGGATTGATTAGATTCTCTCAGGACAGATTGAATTGGAAAAATAAGAAGTCTTATTTATGAGCTGCCAGTAAACAAGAAGAATATAATTGCATTCAAATAGATTATTCATGTTATCCGGCATTATATTTTTTCTCTTTCTGCAAATTGTTTTCTTTAAGCAATCATTTGCAACTCAGATTTTTTTACAAAATGTTTATATTTATGGCCCCCTGAATAACTTTGGCAGGTTTTTTCCGATAAGGACACTATTGAGCTCTATAACAATTTAAATAGCATTTGTGGATGTGAAAACTTATTTAGCTCCTCATTTATTAGTTATAAGTGATTAGTGCTATTTTATTCAACTTTTTAACTGACAGCTTATTATTATTGTAACTAATGAAACAATGCAATGTAGAAATAAATTTTATATTTAGTTTTAAATTATACTGACTGCAATAGTCTAGACTGCGTAGAAAAACCGTTCCTTAAAATACATTTACATGGAAATTTAACTGTTCTATTAATATTTCCTGTATGCTCTAGAACTAGCAACCTGCACAGAAAAAATTCAGAAATCTCAGATGAGTAAAATGTGTGGATTCATGCATTTATGCTTTTTTTAACATTGAGGGGTTTTTTTGTGAAAGTGGAAGAGGAAAATTCAATGTTGTTTTACAATTCTTAATCCATTTGTCATATTGAAAATGATTAAAATATTTTTTTAGCATATATAGTAGACAGTTCAACTGTCCAAAATTCTCTGCTTTTAGCCAGTGATTTCTCTTTATCTAACAGCTTGAATTCTCTTGTGCCTGCCACAGCAGACAAATGCACTAGCTCAGTACCTTTAGATATTTTATGCATTATAAATTTGAGCCTCAAATTCTTTGTTCTAAGTTCAAACTGATGTCACTTTGGAAGGAAGAATGGCAACCTCAATGTGAAATTTGCAGTATAATCTGAATGCTATACATGTGGGACTCCAATGGTTAAGACAAGCTGGCACTTTACCACATTCTTTTCAAGTGTACTGAGAGGGTTGCATTGAGGTACTACTGCTACCATTTTAAAGACTTTATTTTTGGCTAATTATGCTCTGGGATGTGTAATAAGAAAACATTTTTTATAGAGTTATAATAAGCAACTGCCTATTGGGAATTAGGAATTAAGCAGTACAGTCATTTCATTTAAATTGAACTACACATTGTGCAGCCTCTAAGAAGCAAAAGAAAAATATTATGCTACCATTTAAAAATGTATTTTTTCTTTTCAGAAACTTTTGGTGTGATAATGAAAGATGAATATAACAATTGAAAACAAAAAGTGACAGATTTTTTTTGTTTGTAATTACCATTAGCATGGATTGAAATATATCTGAATTTTTCAATTGGAGAACTATTGAAAATACAGATCAAACTTTTTAGTTACATATAGTGTTCTACTTTGTGAAATTAAGGACAAAGTGAATCATGGCCATGTCATGGACATATCTCATCAGGATTTAACAGCAGTACAAGGTTAGGTAAGGAAAAGTGGTGACTGAAACACTGATGTGTTTCTAACATACTGAGATTTCATGCTTAAGCCTCACTTACAGAGCTTCTTTGCTTTCATTTTTAACATTTCAAAAGCTAATTTAGATATGATTTTTCCTAAACAATAGTCAAGAATGACCTATAATTGAGTGCTGTAGTGAAACTGAATAGTGGGAAGTGTTTCTCAAAGGCATACCTGTCCAGCTCTTGCATTTTCACAGACAAAGGTGTCGTAGAATACAGCAAACTGTGGGGCATTGTCATTAACATCCAAAATTCTTACATAGACAGGAACACGAGTAGTATCTTTGGGGTTATCTGAGAGCAGAAGAGAGAAGAAGCATGAGATTATTTTTATATTAAGAGTTCTCTGTTGTCTTCCAAATTTCATGAGCAATACACATGAAGGATGAAGCTTGAATCTGGTCAATGTTTAGTGTATAAACCAGTAACAAGTCAGAAGCAGGCCTTCTGAAAAAATAAGGAAATTATTTGTGTGGAGTAAAAAAACATGAAGTACTGGAACAATTAAGTTTTTTTATGAAGATAGGTGGCAGCAAATGTTAATAATGTATTCAAATATTAGGTATGAAAATTAGGTAGGTATGCCCACAACTACAAAAACAAATTTGATCACTTGGTGGGCTCAAGGTTTTGTAAGGCTTTGATCTTTAATTTTTAAATTTTTTGTGATCTAGTTTGTTTCACAGAGAAAAGACATCATTGACTTCGTTCATTGTTGATTTTGGTTGGCATGGAGTTAATTTAGTCGATAACATGCATATATATGAAAAATTTTCAAGTTGGACTTTCCTATCTGGCCCCTTGAAGAAATTCCAACAAAACAAATGAAAGTACTCCTCCAAAATTTTAGTAAAGAATTTATTAGAATAAGATTCTTCTATGTTTAAATTTCCTTTAAAAATATGAATGTAGATTTTCACACCTTAAGCTCAGAAACAATAATCTTTCCCTTGCCAAATACCAAGATCCTACTATTACTTAGGGTGCCCTCTTGTTAGCATAGGTTAATTCAGGAATACAAGTGTCCCTGTTCTCACTTGCTGATTTTGTTGCCATAACAAAAATACTAAATAATGCCTGGGTGTAAAAAAGTGCAGCTGTTTCTTGCAATTCTGCTGTGTGGTAGATAAGCACTATATGATTTTTCAACATTAATGGAATGGGGTAAGTAAAAACAGTAACAGATTGTTCCAAATTACTGATTTTCCCCCGTTTTCTTCTCTTTCAAGTAAAACAAAAGACATTTAGGAGCAGCTGGAATTGCATTGGCTTTTTATCAGTAACACCTTTGCTAAAGAGTGTGATGTGGATCTTTTTTGACATCCTGAAGTCTTTAAAATTCCAGGTTTAGGACACAGTTTTTCATAGCCTTCTGTATGTTCGTACTAACTTTCCAAATCAGTTCTAACACTGTTTTCACATTCTCTCATATTACACAGGTAACATTTTAAAATATTTAAAGATCTGAATCTTCCTCTTCACTTCTTTCTCCAAAAGAAACGTATCTCTGTGGAGAATGCTAGCTACTCCAGATATGTCCACAATGTAAATTTGCTCTAAGTTTCCTGACAAGGAGATAGGTTTAGCACTAAGATCTAGTCATACAAGATGCTAAATTTCATCATTATATAAATCTGAAAATAATTTGTACAACATTGGACAGCACTCTGAATGGTTGCAAATGCAGGACAAAACATCAAAGCATCACAAAAAAAAAAAAAAAAAAAGTTTTTTTTAGAAACTAAAACCTACAGGTTTTTTCAGGTTTTTTTGAATGTATAATTGGCAGGACACAATGTTCCATTTAGTCCTCTTTAGTGTAGCTCTTGCCAGCCACGTTTCACTGCTGATCAGTATTTTACTTTTTTTTTGACTGATACAGAATTAGCCCTAAAAAAATTAGTGATTTTGAGAGGAAATGATTCTTAGTTGCTGATTTCAAAGATCAGACTTTGTCCCTTAGAAAATTCTCTGTTCATTGGTAAAAGTTATTCTCAATAATGTAGTAGGTTTAGAAGGATATCTGCTGTTCTCTGTATGCTCTTAACATGAAAATATTTACTGAAAGATGTTTTAATGGTCCAAGAAATGCTAGAGCTTCAGGACCGAACTGAAAGGAACTTGTAAGATATATTGGTTCCAAGAGCTGTAGGTGTAGATACAATAGGAAAAGATATTTAAATTATTTCTAAGAAAATGAAGAGTATGCTAAACTTAGCTATTTTAACAACAAAATCATGCTATTGTCCTCCAATAAAAGGAATATAAAGAATTGTTCCACTCTTATTATTTAATTGGCTAACATTTCAGAAATAACTTGGACATAAAAGGTCAGTGATGGAGGTAGGTGAGGAAAAGAGCAATGAAGAGACAGCTGCTGTTAGCTACCCTGCAATTCACATTTCTAGGATATCTAGTAGAAGGGGGCAGGGGTACAATAAAGGAGGGGTGTTATCATTACAAAGCTGCCACTGTAACTTTACAGGCTAAGGAAAACTGAAAGGAAAATGAAAAACCAAATTAGCTTACTAATCTCAGCTGCTATAACACTAAGATTGTGCCATTGGGATATCTCACGGTCAAGTGGCTTAGAAGTATAGATGGACCCATTTCCAGAATGAATGTTAAATATCCTGTCAAGGTCAGTGTGACGATCCAGAGAAAACCTAAACAAGGTAATGAAATAAAAAGTATTGTCAAAATTACAGCAAGTCAAAGAAAACATATTTCACAAGTCAGTACAGGTTTTATGTTCTACATTACTAAAGTTAGTTTTAAAAAGACATATATTTAGTTTCTATAAATACTTTTGAAAATTCTGAAGATTAGCTCCATAGAATAAGAAATTAAAATTTGAATTTTAAAAATGTGATAAAACAGTGTAATATTTGATAACTGGATCTTTTACAAGAATATTGGAGAATTGTTTAAAAAAAGCAGAATTTCAGTATATTAATTAAAGAATTTAATCCTGAAAGGAAAATGGTCTTTGATATACTGTTTCTTCAGACTGAGACTGACAGCTAATTTACAAGCTGTTCAACAGTATTGCTTTACACTCTGCTTCTACTGTTTAGGATGTATTAATTCACTAGAGATCAAGATAAAAAAGAACTGTATAAACGTGTAAAATATGCAGAACTTTAACTTTTATGCACAGATGTTGAAGGACCTTGTATATTTCTATAGTTGCTATACTTTTGGCAGGCAAGATGTTCACCAACATGATATGGTAATGTCAAACCAACATCAGAAAATTTCTCTTTCCTCTTTTTTTTTTTTTTTTTTTTTTTTAATATGTAATATTATGTTGCCTTCAAACTAGAATGGAATCTTTCATGTGTAATTAAATGTAGGATTTTGTCAAATACAGAATGATTATCAGAATATGTGTCAGAATTGGGCCAATTTTTTATAGAGTACATTTGTATAGTACAATAGAAACAAATGTTTATGTTTCTATAAAAATTTATGAGTGATCTAAACTTCTCATCAACTGCATCTGGTTTCACTCACAGAACTTAACTAGACTGAACCAAATAAAAAAATGCTGTTAAATGAAAATAATACCTATACATTTATTGGTGGCTGTTGTTTGCTCACTCCACCATACACAATTGCTGTAAATATAAAAGAAAAACAAATAAAACCCCAACAAACAAGTCAGCACCAAAATGAATACAAAAACAAAAAAAAAAAGAAATTAGTGCAGCCAATGAAAACTTCTGATAGTGCAATAAAGACCTACTCAAATATTTTTACTACTAGCTTACTCTAATAACTCTTAACTAGAATAAAACAAAAACCTGCTATTTTCTAGAAAAATTATGTTTAAGACTACTTGGCTTATATGATAAGCATTTCCTCTTCATACATGATGTTAGTTTTATTGAAGACTAGAACTTGTTTCCTCAGCACTCTAAAAGCTTTTCATAGCGTGAAGCAAGAAGAAATCCTGATGAGCCTACTTGGAATCAAGTTTTCTATGAATTGAGGCACTGGAAAATACTTAATATAAAAAAAATATAAATGAATATAAAAATTGTGTCTCTTGTGTGCAAGTAAATTGCTGTTGCCTGACCTGTTTGTAGGTTTACAGATAGCAACATTCTCAATTCTGTGTATCTCTAAGACACTAATAAATAATAGAAAAAAACCTCTATGTGAAATTAATGTTGCCTTGCTATTTATCTTAATTTCTTTAGCAAGTAATGTGTTTACAGACATTGAAGTATTACCTTATTGGACTTGAGGCAGAATCAGGATCCCGTGCCATTACTGTTCCTATTATTGTTCCCAACTCAATATCTTCATGCACCTCAAAAAGGTACGAGGACCTGCTGAAAACAGGAGGTTCATCTACATCTTCTACAGAGATTTTCACAATAGTTGTGTCTTTGAAAGGCCCAAGGTAATAGAAACGGGGATCCACATGGGTATTTTCAGCTTCTACTTTCAAAGTATAAAGTCGTCTTGTCTCATAGTCCAGTGGCTAAAAATGAAAATTGTGGTAAATTTTATTAAATTAGATTTTCATATTGACAGATGTTGACCTATGTACATAATGGAAACTGAAGAGGGCTCAAGTGTTATCAGATCCTACCCTGCAGTGTGGGAACAACACTGAATTGATGTTTTCCCCACCACAGGAGTCACTTTGTCTAATAAGGAATTACCATTGTTTTTAGAAGAAGTATCTTTTCCTCAATATTAATTAAATTATCTCAGCATGAATGACAAAAAGATTTCCAGTGCAAATTAACCAATTATTCAGGGAATTTTGCAGCTATTTCACAAGAATATGGATTTGAAACAATCATACAACCATTTAAAATGATTGAGATACTGACTGGAAATACAAACATTCCAGAACAAGGTATTCAACACTAATATTTCACAGGAAATTCTGTAAAGTCCTGGATAATCAAAATGACCAGAGTATTTTTATTGTCAAGCCTACATAGCTGGCCTTAAATACCAGGAATGTTTTAGGTGTCTTTTGAGGAAGGTGTCTCTGTATCTAGAGAAACAGTAGGATTTAATCTTGTTCCTTTTCATTTAATTTAATGAACCCAGCATCAGAGGTTTTTTTTTTTTTTGAAAATATATTTGACATTTTTGTCAGCAGTTCCTTTTTAAAATGGAAGGAGGAACAGTTCATGGTTATAATTAGAAATCATTTTGGATAGAAAAGAATTCTATTCCTTCAAATTTTTCTTGCTGTCATAGATGAAAAGTGTTAGCTAATTAATGATTCTAAGGAAATGAGCAAGCTGAAAATCTACCTTTCTGACACAAAGAAGTCTTTATTAACTCCCACAGATTCTCAGAGAGATAGAGAGGTGGTGGTTTTCATTCATCAAAATGGGTGGTTGATAACTGATTTTTTTTCTGCCTGGCTGCTTTTAAACACTAATTAATGTTCACTAAAGATGCTGAAGTGACAGGTTAGATATTATACCACACTATTCAAAACCAGTAAGATGCAGTCCAGTAAAAGAATGAGTTTCCCCACTGCCCCAGACATGTTTTTAAAAAGTAGTCAGAGCAGATGGGAGAGTATCTACGAATACAACTGAGAAATGCAACTATTTAACCTAGATCTGAGGCTATTGCTGTGTCTGTAAAGTGCATCATTCAGCTGTTAAGGGACCCTGGCTTCAAACCTAAAAGCAAAGAAGACATGGTAGTCCTGATTTATTCTAATTGATTTAATCTGGCAGAATGTGCACCGTGAATATGTAAACTTGCTACTGCAACATTCACATCCAATTTGGACATCTTCTCCAGCTACAGTGCAAAACGGGGTATGAAACATGTGGATTATAGAGGCATCACATCATATTTCAGCACATCACACATAATTCAGGACATCAACAGTAATGAACAAAACTCTTGCCCAAATATATGAAATTGTGGAAAATCAATTATTTTGTCTGTGAGAAATTGTATAGAAAAATTTGTATAGAAAAAGTTCTTTTACAGCACATAATAAATTCAGACTTAATAACTTACAGGCTTTGAAAAGGAACACAAGCTATTTGTAGTTATTCACCACTGAAAACAGAAATTACAATCAAAGTGGATAAATAATAATAAAAAAAAGAGACTATTTTAATGAATCAATGAACTGAGCATTCTCATCTCCTTCCTTGCTTGTTAGTGCTGTTGTCTGTGGTATTGAATAAACTACTTATTCATGACTGAGAAAGCATCCTGAAAAATGCAAATTCTGTCAGACTGCTAATGACAAAATCAGAAGATCTTGTTCATTAGTATTTATTGACATTTTTGGAACTGCTGTATTATAATTTAGGAAATTTCTTATGCTTGATTCAGCTACTAGACTTTTTTCAAGATGCTATTGACTTAATATAATAGTCTGTGTGAAAATCTGAAGCAAGCAAGAAAACAGCGTCTCAAGAGAAGCCTTCACAAACTAGGAAAAGTAAAATATAAGACCTCAAACTTTGTTGTTTGGTTTTTTTTTTTCATTTTTTCCCAGATAAACAACCACACTGACTATGTTCACAGTAAAACAGAAATTAAAAAGGAAGACTCTAGCAGAACTTCTCTCTTCCATGGTAAACATTATCAAGGGATGTGGAGATATCTTTTATATTGCTGTTTATTTCATTATTCCATGCTTAAGGACATTTGTTTGGAAAGCTAATAAAAACAGTGCTTTATGTTAAAAAAGGTGCCTAAACTGGAGTTCATCTCAAAGTCCCAAAGACAAGGACCAAGAGACTTCTGGAAGGGAAATTTTTGTGGAGTAGGAGAGTGGCATTTCTACTTTTGAGATCTTAGACTTTGAAGACAAACATCTGAAAGTGCTCTGACAATGCAAGGCAGAGGGCAGAGCTAAAGCTAGCTCTGGGACAGTAACACCTTTATTACACACACACTGCTCATGTGGCAGCCCTCTCACATTGGAAACAGGAGCAAAACCATATAGCTTGCAACTCATGTCTGTGTTCTGGCATATAGATCTCATGAGAATCTCACGGAGAAGGAAAATCTGTGTCTCTAGATTAGACTCTCATTGTGAGTGAGCTGCTGATTGCCAGCTGAAGAAAACAGGTTTCAGAAGTACCTTGGAAGCCTGCATTATTATCTCTGCCTCACAGAGATAATTAGTGCTAACACATTGCAGCTGGTCCACCTTTTCATGCTTTGCTGGCAACAATGCTTTAAACCCATGCTGCATCTTAGATATGGTCACCACCTTTTATTTCCTGTTCATCTTAAAAGGCAATAGTACCTTTTGGTCACTGATGGGGGATGCTTGCAAATGTTAAGCAGTTAGCATGTGTTATCACATGATGTAAGCAATGAATGTTTGTGACATAACATTGACATCAAAATCATTTAGTGAATGCTGTTAATAGACACCTTTCGCACAGTGATGATGCCTTCCTGTGTGTCCTTCTGTGTCACAATATCAAACATATCGGTCCCATCGCCATCTATAATTCTGTACTCTACTTCTGCATTTTTTCCAGTGTCCGCATCTGTGGCTTTAACACTGCCAATGGCTGTTCCAACCGGGGAGGACTCAGGAATGCGGAGATGGACGGTACCTGTCAAAGAGACAAAGATCCATTCAGGACCCCCACAGGCCAGGACACATGCATGAACTAACAGTGTGACACAGCTGATAACATAATTTTGTGTGTTTTTTATTCTAGAGAAATTGCCATTTAATACCGAGATGAGAAAATACGAGGCAGAGAGCAATCCAGAGGAAAGCTTTATATAGAAGACTTAAAATAAAATTGTACAAAAAACATTCATAGAAAAGTAGAGTTGAGAAAACATTCATTGAAAAGTAGGGTTATTCTATCTGAGAGAAGAATCAACTATATCTGCACTCTTCTTGCCTTTCTTTTCCTTGTAATTTTCTTGTCCTCATTTTCTTTCATTCCTGAAATATCATCTGGAAAGACTGCTTTGTGTTATTGCCAGGTTTCACTCTTCTTTTTTACCCCTTAATATCTAAGGACAATCTTAGAGATATATTTTACATGTATTTTATCATGGAAGCAATGTCAAAAATAGAATTCCTTGATTTTGCTGGCCAATTCTATGCAAGAGACTGACATTTCAGATAGTATGATATCCTATTAAATAAATTTGAATAACACATTAATGCAGGGGGAGGTGTTTTAAAAATCTACGAGCAGAAATTGTGCCTATACTTGGTAAAGTAGTTAATTCATACTTAAATAGGCTTATGAATATTGCAATTCTTGGTTTGTACTACTTTTCTTATCTCAGTTATATCCCTTTATGGTAGTGTCATACAGATGATAAAATACGTAGGAATCAACCTGTCATCATTCAGACATTCTGCAGTAAACTGAAATAAGTATCTTACCATATATTTTAGCATTCTGTGTCCTAGCCTTAGTGTGAAAACTGTAAATAAGGGTTAAGATACTTGATCCCATCTGTTGGAACTTATGCTAGAAAAAAACCATGTCGGGGACATAATGTGCTATGAAGAATTCTCAGAAAAAAAATATTTTAAAATTAATTAATCTACAGTTGTCATTCCAAAGATGAAAGTGAATTCATCAGAACTCTCTTGGACAACATTTTCTTCTATGGCCTTAGTTTAGTTTTACAAGATTTTCTATTCTACTTGGAGACTACCTGAGTTAAAGGAGTTAGAAGTATGCTTGAAATAACACAAAAGTGAAAATGGTAAAGGGCAGCAACCACAACAGTAAAAAGATGAACAGGCTACACAAGAAGCGACACATACATACTTTGCCACAAATAAGTAGTACAGGAAAGTCCATTAAGTGAGTATTAGTTTTGTGAAGAGTCATGGGGAGAAATTGTCAAGGCTGTATAGGAAGGTCACTGGCAGCATGATTTTATCATATCTCAGGAAAGTATGAGTCATTTGAGGATTACTGGTGTATTGCAAGCCAGCTACAGGGTTGACACTCACTACAAAAAAACCGCTATTATTTACTGGGTCATTTGAGGTTTTTTTCCTGCTTTTGCAAAGTTATTTTTCTTCTGTTCTGTTACATTATTATGTTCCCATTTGACTACCCTAAAAAAACAAAAATTAAAAATTAAAAAGTAAATGCATTCACATTTAGTTTTCAATTAAACATTGAATGAAAAATATTGAAATATTTAAATTTAATTTCTTCATATATTTTTAAAGCATATTTTAATATGAAACTGACATATACCAGCAGAATGAATTTTTTATGTACATGTACACCCCACATTCTATTTATATGTGTATTTTTTTTCTCAATCACATTTTGATGTTCAATTGAGTATTTTATCCTGCATTTTCTCTAACATTTTCATCACTTTTCTCTAGTATCTAAACCTGTATACTTCATTAGTAGAGAATCTGTCCGTAATTATTGTAAAAAAAAATGGCTAAAAAAAAGGAAAAGGAAAAATTAGCCCCAGTTTAGTATTTAAGCAGCACTATAAGATGCTATGGTGAAAGACAGCTTTTTTTTACCCCCAATTAATATTTATATGTTATAATTATTTTTATGAGGTGTCAGCTACTTACTTGCCACATGTTTTTTTTTCTTCAGCACTTAAAACTACATCTCTAAGCTTTGCCTTGTGGACACTACTTTGACTGACTTTGATTCCCAGTGCAATACCCCAGTCATTAATTTATTCTACAAATCGGTAAGAGTTTGTATCATGAATTGCTAATAAGACAGTGGAAACAGAGAGGAAAAATAACCAGAAACATATCATCTAAAATGTAATTTTTAATCTATTCATTTCTAGAAGTCTCCACCACAGTGTGAGATGCTTCATTTTATTATCTTTGTCACTGAAGACATTTAATGCATTGACTAAGTATGGGATGCAGTAGGAGCTTTAGACACTGTATTAGAATACAAAGTACACCAAAGTAGAATCATCCTTGCAAAACTCTGCTGTCAATCTTATTTTTCTCTTCTCAAGGAAAGTAGTTTACTCTTTGCATTTACTCCAGTGAATGATGTCCTTTCATTTGTCTGTCAGGAAAAGAAATGGGAGGATCAAGGAATGGAATACTTTTCCATATACTATGGACAGGAGAAATCAGCTCGAGGATTAAAGTTTACACACTTGGGATTGCAAATACTTCAGTCAGTCATAAATAATGAAAAACCAATCTTATTTTTCCGTTTACCCTTCTTCCCATTCATTCTTGAATAAGCATATAATGTAAAGGTAAATATTATAAAGTACTACAGGCTAGAGTCTCAGAGGAGACATGGGCTGCCATAATTCGGGTGCACTGAGTTACATTCAGACTCAGGCTTCTAAGTCCATAAATCATATTTTCTGTTTATCACTGATCAGCACTATCTCCTTACTTCTGAGAACTCTTGGAAATATTACAGTTGAAACAGAGATCCATGTCTGAGGTCATTGAAGACCTTTCTGGAGAACCCTGAAAAAATTTTCAATCTCATCACAACTGTTATCTGTGTGGGTTTTAGTATATTTTTAAGAAGAGAAAAATATTCTGAAGAATCATTGCTTCATAATGTAAACAACAGAGAAATTAGGGGTTCTTCTATGTATAGATATATATTTTTTTAGCAAGTATGATACATTATGTCGAATTTTCAATTTTAATATGAGTTTCTTGTGAGAGACATTTAAGCAGATCTTAAACATTTTATTGAAACATATAGCTGTAATATGCTGAGTCCTATGGAAACATAATGAGCATTCTAACACTTAGCCTGGTAATTTATAAATCTGATATGAATATTATTGTTTCATTAACCTAATACATCTGGGATTTTTTCAATTAATGGAATAGAATAAGAATAATTTAACTTAATTTGTTTCAATTCCAGCAGTCTCACTGAACTCTGTTAAAATTATGAAAAAGTTTATTGTCTATTTCCATTTTGAGATTAAATATATATTTTTTAAAAAATCAATAGCTATTTCTACTTTCATATATATAGTAAAATGTGTCATCTTTATAAATGTTTTAGTTTTCATCTCCAATGAAGCATACATTTATATCTAACAAAGAAATTGGCACAGAGAAAGAGAGAAAAACCAAACAACAAAAGCCCATGAGAGTAAAATTAAGTTTCTTTAAAGTAAATGACACATCTGATTTCAACTGACATTAAGCAAAAATGCAGAGATGCTAGATCAAATCCTTCTCTCTCTCAACTATTGTGCTGGACTCGCAGATAAGTCATGTTAAAATGGTCTCCAAAGTTGATTCCATCATTCTAACTTCTAATTTAACACACTGGTTAACAAACAAGAAAAAAGAGAAAAAGAAAAGTATAAATATGCACTTTGGAAGCTTCTATGCTGTCTTAAGTTTAACTGTTATTTTTTTTTTCTGTAAGGGTTTGAACATGACCCCTCTTTGAACAGTCTTCTTCAGTGTGTCCAGAAAGGAGTAATGCAGTATTCATCTCCTATACAACAATCGAAATACCAGAATTTTCTATATACAAATGGAAGCAATAAAAATAATAAATAAAAAAAAAATGAGGAAAAGCAAAGAAACTAAAATGATAAATTAACAATAAATTCTGTTCAGAATACGACTTTTGCAAAATGCACAAATTCTGCTTACTCAATGGTGCATGACAGTTTTATATCAAGTGTGTACATGAAATGACATGCTGATAAACATCTTAGTTAAACACATATATATTAACTGCAATATTAAATTGAACATAATTATGTACTCCAGTTGTGCCATGAAGAGCATAATTTGAAGCTGATTCTGTTATTTTGATCAAGAAGAGTGCATCAGTAGCGACTGGATTGAGTAGAATTATGCAGAGAGTATAAAACGTGTGGTGAGGATACTCCAAATCCTTTACGTATTAACTAAATCTAAATCATCCTGCAAATATTGCAACTTCAATTTATGCAAAAGGCTTCAAATGTATTTAGAATACTTAACTCTTACAAGTTCGATGTTACATAGTTTAATATTTCCATATCACATAGAGACCAAGAACATTTTTACATTTTGGTTTGAAGATACAGAGTTTTGACAGCTGTATTATCAAAAGGCAAAAAGAATTATGAAAACCTTCACTAAGGCTATTAAAAACCCTAAAAAAGTTAAATGTAATTTACTTTAATTTGGGAAATTTTCTATGTTGTTTTGTAGCTCTATAGCTGAAAAAGTACAAATCTGTCTGATTCTCTTTGGGTAATTTCTTTTTCGCGTTTTTCATGATTAAATATTTAAGCAGTTACTTAATTTTAAACATTTCTCCGTATCTGGAATTACAACATGTTTTATTCTCCAGTGGGAGAGCATGTAGGATTTAAGCAATAGGTAAAGAAAGCAAAAACATTGTTCTAATGCTCTTACAAGTCCACCTACTACTGCTCCCCATATTACTGGGAGGAATTCCAGGTTTACTGAGCTGTATTTGATCATGTAACTACTTTAGAACAAAAAAAATGCTCTAACATTTAATATACTGTTTTAATAATAATAATAATCAGCACATAAGCCTTTTGTTTATGTGTGCCACATAATCTAGATTTACTCTAAATTAAACCAGATGGTGACTGCTTAACTCTTACAGCACAAGTCAACTATTAAATGCAGCTTACTCTGGGGAAAGCGAGGTGGATTGTCATTGACATCAGTCAGTGTGATGTTCACGGTGGTGGTCCCTGATAATCCACCCATCTGGCCTCCCATGTCCTTTGCCTGGATAACCACTTGGTACTGCTCCCTGTTTTCTCTGTTCATGTTCGGCAACGCAGTCCTGATGATACCTAAAAGAAATGAATTGGAAAACAAAATCGCTAATAATGTATTTGTTGATTATGTGCAACAATCTGCTATGTCTTTTTTTATATTAGTCTTGAAATAAATCTCTAAAATAGTAATTTTTTGAATTTTTAGAATTTTTTGTCCATAAGTTTTATTGTAGTCTTACAATTATAATAGTCTTTTTTACAGGCTGTGTCTTGGTTGAATACGTGTTCTACATCACAGGTCTCTTTCCAGTTTCATGCTAAAAATGATCAAGATATTTATGTACAAGGTTTAGGATAAGGAAAACCATTTGATAATCCAGGTAGAATAATTAGAAAAAAAAAGAATTATATTTTTTAAGAAAAAAACCTTTATTCTTGCCTATATCAGAAATGTTATTTAAATCTTAAGCTATAAATATATATTTACCACTTTAAAATTACTTATACTTCATAATTTCAGATGTCTTGAGTTATTATATGTATTATAAAAGTTATAAATCATGAGAAAAAAGCAAGAAATGCTCTTTGCCTTCAGTTAGTTTTTAATTATTTTTTTTAGGTGATCTAAGGTCTTTTAAATGAAAGGAAATGTTTAAAGTTTATCATAAATGAAAATAATTAAAATTTCCATGACCTGTTTCTGGTTCCACAGAGAAATATGGCTGGCCTTGAAGTATGCTGTAAATTATTCTGGCACTGTTTCCATATGAAGGGTCATCGGCATCAGTAGCTGTAACTTGGACCACAGAAGTACCTGAAAAATCCGAAGCCAACTTAGTTGCATGTGACACTTTGTAGAGGTCCCACAGCATCAATTTCCATTCCAAAAGACACCAAAGAAAATTTCACTTAATATCAACTGGATTTATTTGTGATCTTATAGTCAAATTAGGTATATTATTCCTTATTTTGGGTCTCCTTCCACATAAATTGAAAATAAACTTCCCTAATCCCACAGGTGTGATTAAGATTTAATTTAAAAATATAAACAATAGGTATGTCTGTGCTGAATCCTTACCTGGCTTCAATAATTTTGTGTATCCACATCCTCTTTGCAGAAGAAATTTGCTTTATTGCAATATCTGCTTTTCATTGTCTAGAATGGGTTTGGGGTGTTTTGTGGTTTTTTTTTTTCTTTTTTTCTTTTATTTTGTTCAATGATACAGGATGATATGAAACTACGTATGCAGGAACGTGACAGAAAAAGATGATTAAACAGGTCATTGGAACTTGTGAAAAACAAGTCATCAGTTCTCCCTGCTTTCTAAGTGTTACTATAGATAGATACTACCAGAAGAAACATTGTCATATGAACTTTGAAATCTGATGGTTATTTAGATGACCTAAATTACCTAAAATTTCCTAACCTTAAAGATCTCCTCTAAATTTTAGTACAATATCTTTCAAAACATGAAATATTTGCCATCACCACTGACAGTTTTTCCTCCAAATATTTTCTACATCCGGTGCAACTCTTCCATCAAGATAATAAAGTATGAGCAAGGATCCCCCCTACTGTGTATCCATAAAGTGCAGATACTATTTTAATAGGAAAGAATTGAAAACAAAAAAGAGAAAAAACCATCATCATATGCACATGACTGGCTAGCCATGGGCTAATCTGAGGATCAGAAGACCTTAAAACTTGTTTCTCCTTTTATCCCAATTCTTTAAAAAGTTTTTTCCCCACCAAACACTGCCAAATATGAAAAAAAACCCCACCTGTAAATCCAAGACCCTTGGCACAACAATTTATTCCCTTGCATTTTCTGTCTACATATTTGTTCAAACATATATAGAAAAACAAAGAAAAGTAAATGCTTTCTCCATTTATTTGGGATTTCATGACATGACGAAAAATCTGTTTTTTACAAGTAAATTGTTCAATCATAGCACAAATATCAAGGGAATGAGCATGTGCCTAACTGTTGAAACAGAGATGAATCCTCAGAAATATTCAGTTTTCAACTGCTAGAGAATAGAAATACTTCGTTTGAGTGAGTCCCTAAAAGTACTGGTATCATAAAGAAGGCAAAATGAGTATATTGCTGGTTATATTTTTTTAGATTAAAATGGAGTGAACCACAAATTTAACAGAGAAAAAAACCCAAACACAAAATAAAATTTTAAGATAAAAATTGCTACACAAGGATAAAGAAATTAAGATAAAATAGCTTTCTTTGTCTTCTTTGCTTTTCATTGTCTTAAAGATTGCCTTAGTAACCATTTAGAATATGTCTGAATCTGAAAATCTCAACCTTTTTTAAAAAAATAAGAATGTGAGGATGATAGGTCTGTTCTAAAAGCTTTATCTCTTTATGATTCACAAACATCTCATGTCTTCAGCCACACTGAACTCCATATGTAGATATATGCCTATATAACTGTTCTGTTAAAAGGTGAATAGGCCTTTCTGTTTAATATATTTAACTTCTGAAGTGTGTTGTCTTGATTATGCAATGCATTTTTGGACCATCGTACTACAGAGAAACTTCAGTGCTGGATTGTATACTTCCTGAAAAGCATCTACTCTGAAATAGCAGTTGTGTAAAAGAAGGATAAGACAAATTGTGTTCAGTAACTGAAGTGCTGCAAGTTTAAAAAACCCCCAAGCCACTGAGTACACTGACCAACATGGAATTGTACAAGTTTACAACTCCTCCATTTCATATCCATAAAAACAGAACAGTCATAATCAATACATTGGTCACAACATCACGATGCATTAATCAGAAACTTCTACATTGTAAATCCATGAAAGTAAATACTTTGTCTCTATTATATGTAACTGAATAATTTCTTTTTTCTAGTTTTCATATTTCCTTAATTTTTGAAACTAGACATATCTATTAATAGGTCAAATTGTATGAGACTTTTATTTCATTTTTGTTTAAAAATACATGGAGAATGTACTTTGAAGAATAATTTGAAATGAAACTGAAGAACATGTCTAACAACTTTAAAATATATTAAAATAATTCTGTTTTAAATGTAATAATATGTGCCTAACAGTTACTGCTGTCTTATTTGAATGTCATAATGAATATATATTAATTAATACTATTTCAGTGCGCATGCCCATGAAACAGAGCAAAAAAACCTAGATTTGCACCCTTTAAAGGGTGTGGAAAGAGACTTGTGCTCCTTATTTTTATCACTATTGCACAATGCAATTGGTGCGTTATGATCAGGACAATGTACACTCCACTGCCCAAATGTGGTAAGGATGAACTTTACTTTTTAATAATACCTCAGCTTTTCAGCTTTATGGGTCAGGTACCTGGCAGGAGAAGTGCAAGGGCACTACTACACTTCCAAGTGCCATTCAGGATGCAGAGCTCCCCTTTGATCTCGGCCCTTGCTATGAGAGGAAATGAGATGTGCTCTCTAGGCTTCTGCAGGGGGGTCAACAATTCCTATTAAAAACCTGACAGAAGCCATGTCAAGAAGTGAACAGGAGTAGTGCTATAAGTCTATCAGTTACATTGCGCACAACAGCTGTCTTTGTACCAGCTGGTTTTGCTCTGCTACAGTACACTGTACACCACAGATGCTCAATAAAGTGTATTGTTTGTTCTGGTTTAAAACCTGGACAAGAAATCCAAAGGCATTGAAGATGATCAATTGTGTCAGGGCTTAAAAGCTACAGTTTAGGAATCACTTAGTGATCATCACTTGGTCTAGGTCTTGCTCTGTCTTTTACATAATCACAGGTTGCTTTTGATGAAGTTGGTCTTTGACCTTCAGAATTAAAAGCCTAATCTGAACTCTAGAAGAGATGGCGATAACCTACTGAAGAGATGGAGACAGATATTTTAGAAGGCCGTGTAGTAATAGGACGAAGGGGAACAGCTTCAAACTGATAGAGACCAGGTTTAGATTAGATATGAAGAAAAAATTCTTTACTGTCAGGGTGGGTGAGGCACTGGAACAGGTTTCCCAGAGAAGCTTTAGATTTCCCATCCTTGGCAGTGTTCAAGGCCTGGCAGGATGGGGTTCTGAGCAATGTGGTTAGTGGGTGGCATCCCTGTCACTGCTGGGGGTTGGAACTACATCTTTCAAGTCCCTTCCAACTCAAACCATTCTATGAATCTATGAATATGGCACTATCTCTGTTGTTAATAACACCCCTGTGAATTCTGTTATTTTCTGTTTGCATAATTGCCTATTTTACTATACCATGAACTGGAATTCAACAGTGGTAAACCTGGCCCAGAAACAAACAGTCTTTTCTCAGATTATTGTGGTTCTCAGAAGCCACTTTTAACATAACTTTAATTACAGTGTTTGACTCTCCCTAGGGTCTAGGACTATAACAGTAATTAATACATTTGGCCCTTGCCAATGTTTTCTGCAAGCATCTTCAAACACAATACAAGTATTAATGACTTTGACCTCACAATTCATTTATGATGCATACATATTAGATAAAAATCACTGGAAATAATTATCTAGGAAAAGGAATCCACAAAATATCCACCATAGAGCTGGATTCTAAACTTAGATTTTGTTTTCTTTAATCCCAGCTGAGTTATGTGATATTTAACTAGAGCAAGTACCCTCTGTAGTAAATTATCCATACAAATAACAAGCCAAATTAGTAGAAAATTTCTGCTCTTTCTAGTGCAAAAGATAGGTAATAATGGCACCTATTTTCCCCAGAAATAATGACACGTGTTTTCCTCTGAAATAATCTATTTCAAGTTTCAGAATATAGAAAAGAACTGAAAAGGGCTGCATGTTCAGAGAATTCAATGTCAGAAAGATCTTTTACTACATGGTAGTCCTTTAACTTAGAAAGCAATAAATTGTAAACAAGCGCAGGAGTGGATAATTTCAATTCTTTTAAGATGCCACTGAAAAAAAAAAAAAGTTTTATCTTGAGCATTTGTTTGTTTGTTTGTTTGGGTTTTTGTTTGTTTTTTTTTTAACTTATTGCTCCATCTCCTTATGGCAGGATTTGTATGCAGAGTAAAATCAAACTTTGTAAAAAAATCCAAAAAATCATAATTTGAGTTTTTCAAATGTTCTAAGTCAGAAGATGCAAAAGGATTTGTTGAGAGAACTTTAAATGAAAAATATCTTTTTAAATACCTTTGTTAGTAGGAAACCAGAAGGAAATGTTGTAAGATGAATTCCATGGCAGAGAGGACTAAGCATCGAGAACTGGTGAACAGCACTAATGAGGGAGTATATAAGAAGATAAGGTAGAAAGTTAAGCAGCTCTAACTGCTGTCTAAAGAGAAAGAAAAACATATAACAAGAGGTAGAGATGACAGGCCAACAGGGCACCCTGTACATCAGAAGTAAACCCAGAAGGAGGTTACATCTTCTGAAACATATATTGATATCCCTCATTTAGAAGCAGAAAAGTTACAAGATGCAATAAGGATAAGGAATGATTAGAGAATATATAGTCTGTGAAGATATATAAATATATAAAAAGAGGTCTAAATAGAGAGTTCTGAAAACTTTTTTAAAATACACTAATAGGCAAAATCCACAGGAAAATCCATCTAGAGGAAAAGAAACTATCTGCAGTTCTGAAAAGAAATCTCCAAATGAGCAGAAAGAGATAGGTAAAAAATATGATGGACAGAGAAGAAGACTGTCATCAGAACCACAGGAATATTCTGGGTCATAAACTCTGAAAGTAAGGAAAAGAAAAAGTGAAAAATGATGAAATATCCAGCAATCAGTACAAAGACTTCAGGAGAATACATTTTCTTCTAGGATATTGACCTAGCTGCAAGATGCTGAAGTTGGCCCATTTATGTCTTCCTTTTCTATATTTAATGAGCAACTGAAGAAAGATGAACAAGACAACAAAGAGTTTATGGGCATTTATCAACATACTATATTTGATAATAGAAATAGCCATATTCTCAGGTGCCTATGTTAGTACCTGGTTAGTGGTTAGTACCACAGCCGGAGGAAGAAATCACAGCTGCTGTTTGTGGTCTGAAGGAGGCTGGTATATGGCTACATCATGATTTGATACCTTAAGGATGGAGGCATATGGAGCAGATAAAGACTAAACCGTGTTTTCCTGACTTTCTGATCACCGTGGTTCCTTCTACCACAGGGAACTTCAGGATTGAGCAAACTCTGCACTCCAAGGGGGCACAGATTTCAATCACTTCAAGTTTTTGGCACATGAGCATTCCATTCTTTTCTTTGTATGATGTCATACCATGTTTGCCCTCTTTCTGGTACCCAGGTAAGTGCATAAAAGGTTCATATGAACACTCACCATAGTGGTTGCAGTACAGATGTGTAGAAATAGACAATACAGTGGCAAAACTGCCGAATACTTAACATTTTGAGATTTTTTGACACTTCTTAAAGTAGACATAAGATTAAGTCCATTTGAAAAACTGATATTTAGTACCAGGACAGAGAATGCAGTCACCAGGTGATGACCAAGGTTTTGAGAATGCAGTCAGAGCATAATATTAATACAAGGCACATGTACAGGTTGTAAGTTACTAGCCATATAAAAGACTGATATGGATTTAAAGCATAACAAAGAAAAAAAAACCACAAATATTTATTAACAATAAAACATCACTTTTGTGGTTAAAATATATATAAAATATGATGACAACCTCCACAGGAATTGAAAACAATGAACAAAGACAATTGTTCTGGTGTTGTGTCCTCCAATAAGAGGCATGGCATCTGTCTGATCTCTATCTGCACCATCTATCTGCACAAGGTCCTTTCACCTTTGATAGTGAAAGTGGTATGTATTTTACTTTTCTTTTCACACCATTTTATTATTGCCACTCACCAACCTTACTTTTATATATAAGGATCTCTCTCTACGCAGTAGGTTTGAATAAACTGATATCTTACAAAACACTGTTTGATTATGTTTATGTGTCTGTCTAGTGATCCAGTGTTCACACCTGATTGATAGTAAACTATTGAATTTGGAGAAATCAGTAGTAGCAGAAGTGCAAGTCATTCTATAAAAAGTATTGATGTATTTTTAGTGGATAATTCTGTCATGGAATCATATAATATACTGGGTTGGAAAGGATACATACAGATCATCAAGTCCAATTTCCCGCTTCTCATGGGACTGCACAAAGCTAAACCATATGACTAAGAGAAGCATTCAAGACACTGACACTTTCCTGGGGACCCTGTTCCAGTGACTGTCCAATCTCACAAAGAAGAACCTATTCCTAATGACTTATCTGAGCTTCCCTTGACACAGTTTCATTCCACTTTCTTGTGTCCTATTGCAAATCAGCAGAGAGGGATCAGCACCTCCCTTGCCTGTTATGCACCTGTGACAGCGAGGGAGTCATGGGATAGATGCACCTGCAGGACTGGGCAGGAACTTGTCACCACTCTCCCTGTCCCTTTAGTCACTGCATTCAGCAAAGTGGAACAGAGGGAGGATAGGGAATCCTTCACATGGAGTTCTGTCTGCTTGGCAGGTCTGACCCAGGGAAGTCAGGGTGTGGCCCCAGCAATATCTCTCTTTCTCAGACTCTCAATATATAGCGTAGTGCCATACCGTGTTGACTACGCTGGATTAGACAATGAAAATATTACAGTCCTGATAGTGCCATACTTTATATAGAACCATGTAACTCATCTCTACTCAGGTAAGGGCCATAGTAATTTAGCTTTGTGATTTCTCTTTCTGGCACAAATCACTGAGAAAATATTTATATCATAAACTCCTCTTAATGTTTGCAGATATTTATAGAAAGATTAAGTGTTTCTACATTCTCATGGAAGTGAGTACTGCAGGGGACATTCAATGGAACAGCGCAATTACATCCAAGACTGCAATTTCTATCTGCATTCCTTACATCAAGTCTAACAGTCTCTTAGCCCATGGACAACCGTACTGGGCAGGTAATGGGCTGCTCACAACACTACACCTAAAAGTAATAAAAAAAAATAATATATATATATAGTAAAAAAAAAATCCAGAAAGAGAAAAATAGAAATTGTAGGAATTTCCTCCTATTTTCCTTTGAATGGAGAAGTGACATTGTTGTAAAAAATGTAATTTTTCTTTTTTGCATAAATTTCTCATGCAAGCTGATGTATTAAAAATGCTTGAATTGCATGATGTCAGAAAATTACTAATTTAAAAATACTTTGTAATAATTATGTGGTAATATATTATTATTGTACCAAAATGTGAATAATTTTAACATACTGACTTCACCATTTCTTACTAATTCTATTTTTCTCAGAAGTTTTATGCAGCTTGTTCTTTTAGAAGATTTCTCCCCTTCTTCTTTCAGCCTTTAGCTTTCAGATTGCTGAGTAGATTTTTTTGAATTGGAGAATTAAATTAGAGTTATGAAGAAATGAATCAACTTTGATGATATATTTTTATAAAATCACGTCATTCTTTTATGGACAACAGATGAATATATATACCTCTAGGGATCAGCCATAATGCTAAAAGTAATAAAAGCTAAAAGAAAATGCTACCTATCAGGAAGTCAGTCAGTCACTCTAGCAGCTGAATGGCTGCATTTATAAAATCCAGGAGCATGATAGATTTGAACTGAGGTATAATTCTCTTAATTATTATATTTTCATTGACAAAATAAAGTCCATTTGTTTCAGCACAGCTAATTATGCAAGGTACAAGGTTAACACACTAAGTACACTCAAGTTGGTTTTTTGCTGCTCTTTGTTTTTCTATAAATTATTGTTTTCTAAGTATTTTTCTTATCATATCTCATTGTTTTGTTGTTTTAATGTTGATATTTTGCAATTTCTAAATTTTATGATCTATGTACAGCTGTACAGATACACTGGAACCTTGCAGTCTGAATACTTTAGAAGCCTTGAAATAATGTCGTGACTGAGAACACTTAAAGATGTTATTTATGGAATTGAGACTGATGAAATGAAGAATCAATAGCTTAGAACTTAATATTATATAATAGCATAGTATTTAATGAAAACACTGAGTAATTTTCTCCTATCTTTCCAATCGTGTTTTAAACAATGCATTTTGGAATTCATAGAAAGAACATGAGAAATAAAGTGGAAATTCTGAGACATACTTTTTCAACCCTACTGTCATCTTGCCATATGCTTCCCTAGAAGATGCAGCAATGTTCTTTCAGAATGCACTTTCAAGATGTTCTGCCTAAAGCTGTATATGTTTATGGAAATTTAGAAAACTGACCAGTACATTAGTAATTTGGTATTACATTTTGTTAGGTTTTGGAACAGTAAAGGTGGAAGACTTTCTCTTTTTTCCACGTAAAAAGGAGAGAGTTCTCCTCTTTAAGTGGGCTGATTTGATGAGATTTCAATACAGTCCTACACAATCATCTGTCAGATTTCTTTTTCTTTTCTAAATTTATTTTCCTTTATAATAAAACCACTTGCTGAATGCTGGAATTTTAAAAACAATTCAATCACAAACTGAAAGCAGATTGAAATATTAAGAATAAAAAACCTATTAATATTATGCTTCCATACAATGCTGCAGAGATTTGCTGAGACTGTTTTCTTTCAGTAATTATGCATTTTTTTTCTCTTTTAGCACTTTTCAAGGCCCAGGAAAATAAGTACTAAATCATTAATACCTGTATATATAAAATATCTTAAAAACTTGTCATCTCAACAGTCATCTAAAACACCTGTTTGATCTATTCAGGCAGTGGAAGTGATTAAAATACTAATAATTATTTTTAGCCAAAAATTATTTTGAATTTATTTTTTATTTTCTGAATTTTTAGAATTTAGTATTATAGTAGCTACAGTTATACAATGAATAAATTAATTTTTAAAAGAAACTCAATATATATTTAAGTTTTTGAAAATTATTTCTAATGAATTGTATGCACTCATATTCCAAAATATTACTGTTCATAAAATTCACCAGCTGGTATGATCCAGCCCACAACTTTGTAGTTAAGATAGGAACTGAAATACATTGCAAAAAGAAGAAAGATTAACTCAAACAGCTGTTTAATATTCATGGAGGTGTCATTCATGGATAGAGTTAAGGGAGGAAGTGAAAGCTCAAGAGGATTTGTCTATACAGTAAAAAAGTGAAAGAAAAGAAAAGAAAGAGGGTGTCTACCTTCAGACAGTGCATTAACAGTACATGAGTCAATATATAATTCTCCTCACCCAGAGAGAGAGTGGAGACAGCTTTCCATTCAGTGCTTATCGCCACTGGGAACTTCCAGTGAAAATGAAAGAAAAAAAATAATTGAGCTTTCAACAGGCTAATTTAGTCATCTTATTCTAAGAGTTCCTACGGAGGAGGATGATTCACCATTACCTACTATCTATAATTTCTATATTCCAAAGAACTGTAAAGCCAATAATTTGGATATTCCAAGTAGAAACAGATCTCAGATCATAAAAATCTGGTTCCAAGAGCCATTTCAATATTTGAACAAATATGTCAAAATAAAAAATATGTAATCATCATGTAGAATTATGCACATGACTGACTTTTGAGAAGATAGGGAAATAATTTTTCAAGTAATGAAGAAAAGGCATTTATGCCTCGGTGTAGAGAACTCACCTACTACTGACATTTCAGGAACACTAGCAGTGTAAATTTCTTCTGGAAATGTTGGTTCATTGTCATTGATGTCATGGATCTTGATGACAAACTCAGATTCAG
The DNA here is from genome assembly GCF_001522545.3 of Parus major. Classification (NCBI taxonomy): domain Eukaryota; kingdom Metazoa; phylum Chordata; class Aves; order Passeriformes; family Paridae; genus Parus; species Parus major. Next base: position 72,758,436 of record NC_031769.1, on the reverse strand, counting down.
GTTCCACTGGTCTCAGAGTTCTTCTGTTTATAGCTTGGGCACGCAGGGTGTAAAAGGCTTTTTCTTCCCTGTCAATTCTCCGAGTTGCATGGATATCTCCTGTTTTCTCATCAATTATAAAAAGAGTACCAGCCCCATCTCCTGACAAAATGTATTTGAGGGATCCATCTCCCTTATCCTGGTCAGAATGAAGCTGAAATGGAAGAAGACAGTGTTTTGTTTAGAAGCAATGAAAATAATGAAGGTTTTTTAAAGATCATTATTATCTTTTAAGTTTTTCTGCATGCAACAAATGTGGTTGATACCATTAAGAAAGTAATTTTATTCACCACTGACTGACAGCCAGTTTCCTAACCTAGCTCCAAGAGTCTTTCAACTTCACTGTTCTGGAAGATTTTGCTTTTTCAGCAACACCTGTTCTCTGTTAAGACACCTCTGCACCACATTCTTAAAGAAGATTTTTTATGTTAATACTGACCTTTTCTTTCCTTGAAGAGATCTTATTAAAAATTCACAACTGCCGTGCTAGCTGTAAATTCAATAAGCAGATAAAGAACAGGGCTAAATACAAGACAATTAAGGAAAACAGAACCACTGGATTAATGAAATAATAATGTTTTAAAAATTTAATTTCATATTATTTATATTTCTCCCAAATCGGGGAACATTTTATTTTAAGTCATTATCACTTGCACTCCTTCAACTAATATAAATAGACTAAAAGAAAACCACTAAAATATATTAAGCATTCAGTATTGATTTAACACCCATCATTTAAGTCATATAAAGTTAAACTTCACATGTATACCTTTCAGTCCTGACTGCCTTTAATCAATTATGTTTCGTTGTTCAGTACAGTAGCATGGACAATGGCTCATTTGATATTTTGGATACATTTAGCATAATTTCTCTCAATACCTTGTTGGAAAGGTCCTTCCAATCTCATTGATTCCATAATTAACTGAAATAATCTGGCACTCAGATTTATTTTTACCACAAAATATATTCCTTTTGTAAACTTACTTTTGAGTTCAGCAGAAGGATCAAATAAAGTAGAAGCTCTTATTACAATAATAAAGTGCAAATATATTTTTTTTAAATCACACCCAAGAAATATCAGAATATTCCAGTTTAAGAACTAGTGCATTTTTTTCTTTCTAAAAATAGGTGTTTGCATATGTAATAACAACGTCAGTTAGACCTTCAGTAAGAATATATTCAGTCATGCTTTTGTTAATTTAAGCTTACATTTCAGATCATGAAAAATGTTATACATGTAGCATAGTATAAATAACCCCCTTCCTTCCTTTCTTGCCTTTTGTGCTGAAAACAAACATACAGAGTGGACTGGTGGGATAAGCCAAAGTCAAACAGTAAACTTCTATGTTGCGAAAAATTTTCAAACACTGAATATTTCCCACAGACTTGATATATGTGGAACAGACAGAACTCACCAGGCATCTTGGATCAAAGCCTTCATGGTAGAAATTTGAATACTATCAGGTTCTGAACTTTGATTTTCTACCTAAAAGTATTTAGACTTATTAAACTTTTCTAACACTATACACATGAATGTTTACTTTACAAAGTGAGTATTGTCTTACTGATTCTTTTCTTTCTACAATAAAAAAAAAATATAGGGAACTCCACCAAACAAAGAATAGGAAGGTAGATGTTAAGAATAATCCTTTGCAAAAAAATATTTTTCTTACTTCTGTTTCTCTTGATGACTTCAAATGTAAGGTTTCAAGCCATTCTCACACCACTTTTGAGAAATTAATTTTAAAGTGAACTTTAATCCTTCATGCTCCTCCCTTGATGACTCACAAAAATTGTGACCTTTCACCCTTCTTTTTAAGGGACTTGGCAGTATTTTTCAAGCTGTGTTCTGTTTTGAAATGTCATTTAGAGTAAGTATTCCTTGAGTGTTTTCTTCTCCATGTCTTCCTAGAATATAATTTCACTTCAAAAACATTTTGGTCCTAGGAACTCACTACTGGTCCATGACCATGAAATATTTTCACAGCAGAATGATGAAGAGCATGAAAAGAGGCTGCTCTTCCTTAGACCTTTGACAGAAACATAAGTTCCTATCTGGGAGGGGTCTTTAAATGGGCACGTTGCAGTTTTCCCAGATGCTTTCCAAAGCCAGGTGTGGCATTATTAATTCTCACAGAAGTTGACAATAGTGAATCAGTGCTGCAGTGCCTGTTCTTTGACTCAGAAACCAGTAAGCAGCCAGGCATAAATCCATTCTAATGCATTGTCTCTAGAGCAGCATGACTCCATGCAAACAGTTCCCTGCAAGAGTGACAGGCCAAAATCAACAGAGAAATTATGCATGGAAATTGTTTTGGAGAGTGATTTTTAGCAAAACTACGCCAGGAACTTGAAAAATAATTTAGCAATCCCAATAATCATATTCTGGTGCCTTAAAATATTGCCTGGCACCTAGAAGCCTGAACAGTGTGGTGAACTAAATCAGAAAACTAAGAAAATATCTCCAGTAAAAAATATGAAGCTTTTGAACAACAATATTTAGATATTTAGCATGCAAAGATCTTTTAACATAGTTATTTGTCTAATATGTAAGGTACTATCATTGTTGATGATTTTCCACTGCCTCTCCTGTAGCTATGTGTAAATCTTAGTACGGTGATTTGAAAATGTTTTTTATGCTCAGAAAATAATTAACCTAGTACCTCTGCCAAACTTAAACTTTCTACTTGTGTGGTCTGGGGATTTTTTGTTTGTTTGTTTGTTTTCCCCAGATATATACTAGCCACAAGTCTGGAAAGGGAGCTGAATATAAGACTTTGAGACATCTACACAAAGATTTCTAGGGACCTGAGAGCGGCACTTCACAGCAACATGTTTAAAAGGAATACCAACCTATGTTGTTAGAAGAACACTTCAAGGTATAACACTATGTTCTCTAAAAAAATATTGATGATGGCTTTGGTTTGGTAATCCAATTTAAAGGATACGTATTTACTTAAGAGTACAGAGTTACTGTAGAAAAACCTCAAAATCAATATAACCTTTCAGGTCTTTTTGGGTTATCAGGAAAAACAAAGCTATAGATAAAATGAGCATGTCTTCCAGACGTAATTCAATGGGTGAAAATGTGTAGTATATATAAACAATGGAAGAGAATACTTCTCATTTTGTTTTTTTAGCTCTTAATTAAATCCAGATGTTACTAGAGGAATCAAGGTGACTAAAGACTGCCCAATGTGCTTCACAGCCCTGTATGGCGAATTGTTACCCATCTCTGAAATGCATGAGCCGTTAGTCAATCAGTGCTGCAGAATTTTTTTCATTTTACTCAAGTACTAGAAAAGTGTTCTGTGAAGTATTTCTTTGCTACTTTTAGTATAAAGTGTTTCCTATAGTTATTTTAGCTAATGGGCATCTGTGATTCATGTCAGCCAAGCTGAGAAATGGAAAGACATCTGTTTCATTTAGCAATTTCATTGCACAAAATGATCAGCTGTGAAGATGTGGTTTTGTTTTCATATCTGTCACTGATATTTTGCAAACTCTTATTTCAGTGAATTTCTTGCTCTTCTTCCACAGAAATACTTCCCTATTCATCTGCACTGGTATATGTATTTTATGCATATTTTTTCTCACTTTATAGGAAATCAGAACATCACTTAGTATTATTTTATATAATATTATTTTATATAATACTGTTTCATCATACAGGAATTGCAGTTATCATGAAAGACACTTTTGCATGTCTTCTATCTAAATTGGTTGAACAAACTTTTTAATCCAGAAGGATTGCATATAAATAAAAAAGGAAATTCTTGTTAAACAGAAGATAATATTTATGGAGGACCACAAAATGGAGTGTTATGTGAATACTTAAAAATGAAACTGAATTACCAGTCCAAGACAGAGACAAAAAGAGGTTTTAAGAGACAGATTTCCTTTTTCTTCAGTTGTGGGAAATCCCCAGAGTTAATTAACATATTACATCCTTCTTTAGGGTAAATGCAATCACAAATAAAATTATAAGATGCCCCAATCAAATTCAGCTCAGTAACTTTTTATATCTGTAGAAGACTTTTGTAAAAATATTTTCAGAAGACTTTAGTTTGACAACCTAATAATTCTGCTTCAAAAATTACAACACAGGAAATCCATGTTAATTAACATCCAATGATTCAAATCAAACCTGTCCAGTCAGGATTTTGGGATTTCTGTCCACATTCCTCCTGTGAAATCCACTCAATTCTGAAATCTCGAAAAATGAGTATAAAGCAGGTGGATTTTTGTTTTAATAGCATACAAAGTGTTAATCCTATTTTTACCAGAAAGTGACAAGACACTACTATGAAAAACAGAGAGAAGATTGGGCTAGTCAGATCTATTTTATCATACAAGCCACTTCTGGAATTTGAAATTATTTATGACAATAAAGACTTTAAGATTTGTCACACCTATTTCTATTTGAATTTCAGATTCAGAAGTCTCTCTATGATTTTTCAGTGATTGGTATTCAAATAACTGACACCAGATATGACTGTATTAAGAAACTTCCCTCAAATCAGAAAACTTACTGTAGGCATTGATACAGTTCAAGTTATTTTTCATCTTTATTTAATATACTATAATGTATAGGACACTTTCCAATGCAGTTTATAGTTTTGGCAGTCTTCGTAAAATTACAGACTATTTTAATATTAACTTACTAAACGGACTCTTACTCTCTTACTTTATAGTAGTCATTTTTAATTGCATAATGCATCAATTTTTTTTCTACTTTCTTTGTCAATGTTTCAATTTATCAATTTAATTCTAGTATCATGGTAACAATAAGACCTCAATACACTCTTGAATTACTCTATCTTTTAGATTTTATACAAATAAGTGTATCCTGAGTGTGCCCTAATTCTGAAGCAAAATTTCAGGGCAAATAGTAACCTATTCGCTTTTTTCTAAGTAATTATATTAGCAATGTAAAGCCAACATACACCATAGAAGCATTTGCCATTTCATTTGGTGTTCTAGTGCACATTTAACATTGGCAACTTAATATGACTGTTATTATTAATTCGCAAATTAATAAATGACTGGATACTTAGTTAAATAATGATGATTGTGTCTCTAAACATAATCACAACAGCAGGCAGATCTGACATGAAGTCAGCAAAAAATAATTGATATCGAATTCCCACAATGGAGATATTCATTTTAAGCATCATGAACTGAACTATTAAATGATGCAGTTGTTTAACTGCACTTACTGTAAAAGGTTTTCAGACCAGCTCATATCCTGTGTGGTATTCTCACAGTTGACAGATTTAACAGTCATGACTTTAAGCCACATTTTACTCAACAAAGAGGTTCACTTATTTAAATTTATCCAAAAGGTAACATTTTCAGCAACTCTTTTCACTGATTCTGTAATTCACACTAAATTTTATTCAGACATGTCACACATTAAATTTTCTCACTCAGTTATATTGTCAGTTTGCCAGGACTGTGCTATTGTGTATTACTTTAAGAGGAGATGGCCAGAAAGGAAAAATACAGATGTCAAAAAGGATTCTTTGAGAGACTGGGAAAGAAAAGGGATGAGTAAACTGAAGTGGAAGCACAGGAAGTAATGCAAGATGTGGAGTCCTCTGAAATTATTTTGCAAGAAACAGAAATTAAAAACACAAATCCGCATTGTGGACTGTTTTCAGACTGTATTTGCTTAACTTGATTCATTATCAAAAGGAAAGATAAAAATATTTTCCACAATTTTAACTAATAAAGATCACAGTGGCTCCTTGATGTTCAGAATTTCTGTTTGTTTTTACCAATGTTTTAAAATGGTATGAGATAAATTTAAATTATTACACTTTTTTAGCATTTCTTTCCACTTCCCTGAGTGAAATAATGTCTATCATATAAATAGAATTATAATCTTCACAGCTGCCTACAATTTTTACTACTGATATAATCTTGAAGATTCTCAATTTCCAGAAACTAACCATGCAACAAATATTTTTTTCATCACTACATTTGTATCTTTTTTCTCTTACTGTAGATTATTCTAAATGAAAGAGTCACAGTCCTAGATTTCAGGTGAGAAAGGCAGGATTTTTTTAAAGGCAAGATTTTTTTATGCTGCTCATATGAGCAGCAGCAAAAGGTTTTTCATAGATGCACTAAGTCAATGTGCCAATACTCAATCTCCCTTCCCAAGCCAAGCTGATGTTCAGAGTTAGAACAAGAAGGTTTCAGCTTCATTAGGTTGTAGCAGCTTCCACTCCAGAAGACACACAAGCATTGAGCTAAGATGAGAGACTAATTGAATTTCATACACCAAAAAGTTCTTGCATAAGCCAATATGCAAATAGTCTTCCAATTTTCATGTAATAAATACAGTCTGTACGTCAGGTAAAGACAGAAAGCAGAGAAGTGCTAGTAGACCCAAAGTGCCCTTACTTCCTGGCACCTCCAATACATGTCTGGGTATGAGTATGCAGAAGGAAATTCTTACATTAAAAAGAAAAAATAAGTCCTGACCCATGGCAGATGTTCAGGCCCCTATTCATTAAAACTCTGGACTGAACACACAAACATTGCTTGGCTCTCCTACTGAAACTGATATGGCACAAGCCTACATTCCTACTTCTACAAGTAGTCTCTGTACACTATCCTGTGGTCTCAGAATGAAAATATATCTGATAAGATTTTCCTCACACTTGGTTGAAGGTTTTTTTTTAATATCCATGATTTTGAAGCACTATATTTTTTTGGTTGTTTTTTGACTAAATAAAAATCTGTACTAAATATTGTATAAAGGATTAAGTAGTTTCCAGAACAATCTCCCTGTTCCACCAATAGGGGATTGGTCGAATAGGAAGGTAAATATGCTAAAAGAGCACATACTTTTCTTTCACTGAATTCACAATAGCTTCACGTATTTGAAAACTCAGGGGTTTGTCCATTTAGTTTGAGGGTTTTTTTAAGGAAAAGTCACCACTCATTCCTATACTCTCTGCATTAATCACAAAAAAATGTGGTTGTAAGAACCAATTGTAGGATTGGGGTTTTTTTGTAAACAAGAATAATTTATTATATATATGCTCATATATGTTTTCCTAAAGTAGCCTAGTTATTAACAAAATTACCATTAAAACATTTAGTTTTTATATATCCTAATATACAATTTGCACTGCACATACAAAGCACTGAATTTTTTAAAACGAAAGCAGAACACATTTAAAATATTGATGCTTGGTTTATTTTGCCTACTGCTGGAGGCCATTTAAAAATGTGTTACACAAGATTGTCTGTGTTTCCATCTAAAATCATTGTAACATGTCAACTGGTAAGAGCTTTGACGGTTTTCTACCTTTGTGATATGTGTATTTTCTCTTCATGTATACTCTTATTACACAGACATGAATTACAATGTCTGCCAACCCAGGAAGTGGAAAACATCACCTTAAGTGGAGGCTGTATATCAGAATTAAGGAATAAAAAACATTTTAGTAATCTCCAAAACAGTGATATCCATGTTAACAGAGTATTACTGTTAAATTCAATGCCAAAGAAGGGAAGAGAGGGAGAGAACTCACATATTTTTTCATACATTTCAGGAGACTTCTGATGAGTATGAATAGATACTATATCTAATCATAGCAATTAAAACAATGAGGGATAAAGAGATAAAGATGTCTTCCATCAAACCTGACCTCATTTACATCACAGTGAAATCAGTGGAACTATATACCCAGGAGAGAAATCTTATAACCCTAAACAAGTAGGTAAGTCACTAAATGAAGATCAGTGATAGAAGAGAGATGGAATATGTGTAAAGTCTTAAATGCAACTCATATTTTAATTTTTCCATCAAGTTTGTTTCCTCCTTTAGTAAATTATGAAATCTGTTATTCTAGGGAATACTATTCTCAAGAAAAATCTTATCTATATACCAGTTACTAAATGAAGAAGTTGTAATTTAAACCATTACATAAAATTACATTGCAGAATGATTGTGCCAGTGCTGTCACCCTCACAGGAGAAAAGTGTTTCCTGATGTTCAGAGGAACCTCTTTGCTCTGGTTTTTGCCCATTGCCTCTGGTACTATCACTGGGCTACTCAGAGAAGAGCCTGTCTCTGTCCTCTTTGTACCCTCCCCTCAGGTGTTTGTGCACACTGATAAAATCTCCCCCAGCCTTCTCTCCTCTGGTGCAGAGCTGTAGCTCTCTCAGCATTTCATCATATGTGAGATGTTCCAGTGCCTTAATCATTCTTTGCTGTACCCTCTCCAGCGAGTCCAACTCTTGTACTGATATGCCTAGAACCGGACACAGCACTCCAGGCATGGCCTTGGCAGTGTTGAGCAAAGAGGAAGGATCTCCTCTTTTGGCCTGCTGTGAATTTGATGCCATTTCTATCTGTTTCTAGAGAGCCTCATCCACTTGTTCTTCTTGGTCAAGTGGCCTATAGCAAGCACCCATTATAATCTCACCTTTGCCTGTCCTTCATTTAATCCTAATCCATAAACTCCCCATTGGCTCCTCTCCCATCCCCAAGCAGAGCTGCATCTCTGGCTGCTCTCTCACACAAAGGGCAACTCCCTCTCTTTGTTTTCCCTTCCCATCATTCCTAAAGAGTCTTTATCCATCCACTGCAACACTTCAATCAAGGAAGTCATTCCGCCAAATATCCAAAATCCCAGCAAAATCAGAGTACTGCAGCTGTATACAGGCCTTTAACTCATTGTGTTTATTACCCACACCTCATGCTTTACTATACAAGCATTTAAGAGTGCAATCCCAGTGTGCTAAATTCCTGGAAACAGTTTGGGGATTTATCCACAATGGTGTCTTGTAGACACCTTGTAGACATCTCAATTCATAGGGAATTACAATCACATAATGAAATTTTATTGATTTTAATAGTGTTTCTATTAACACTGTGTACATAGCTATAATTACAATTTAAACTTTTCCTACCAAAGCAGTATATTTTATTCAAATATCAGAGTGCAAAATACCAAAATAATGAGATTTGAATATAAATCATGGCACAAATCATACAGAGAATCACATGTTAAAGTGATACATAAAAGACAACATCAATCCGCCCCAGTGAACTCTATTCCTCAAATACTTTTGCTGGAGACAAATAAGCCCATCCTTATCTTGACTGATACAAGTACAGAACTGTATTCCATAGTAATTGTTCTCCCTTGCAAATCTGAAACTTGCTAGTTTCAAAAAAAAATTGTTCTGTGGAGTACATCACTGATGAATAATTATTTCTAACTTGTGTGAACTCTGGTAATCAGCTGATAGGCCTAGCCATATTTCCATAAAACTTCTTTGACATTTGCTGACATTTGTAAGACATCAAAAGCACCCTTAATCTCCCTTTTCCTAATTACCAATAAAGTGTAACCAATATTAGTTATGCTGATGGTGTTTCATTTTCTTTGTGTGGAGTTTTATGTTTTGTCTATAGGACAAAAGAAATCCTTTACATTCTCTTTTGTTTCCCCAGAATTAGTTCATTTCCATGAAGCTTTAGCTCTTGCCTTGTGTGTTACTTGCTCCTACTTTCTTCTTTCGATAGTAAAAAGAATTCTAAACTGTCCCTAGAAAACTTCCTAATTCTCTTTTATGACACAGAGGCCCTTGAAATAGTATTCCTTATTCCTTTAATGACTTTGTTTTCTGTTGCTGTATTTTATATATTAGTAAAGGCCTGTATGCACAAACCAGCCTTTGAAGTAAGTCGTGATATTAAGGGCTAAAATCCTTGAAACTTGCCTGCAGAAGAGAGAGTAAAGCAAAACAATATCTTTGTGTGTAGGGGAAAATATGTAAACTGTGTGTGTTAGCCAATAGTAGCTTGCTCTGCCCGTGGACCCTGTAAAACCCTATAAAAGGTGTGCTAAAAATAAAGATAGTCGGCGTTCACAATTACTTCTGTGAAGACTGGTGAATAGCTGGCGGTCTCTCAATAGTTTTCTATAGCATGTCATTATCCTTTCCTAGGAAATACATCAGTACTACTGAAATCTCTTCTATTATTCTTAAATGATAAACCTTGATTAATCCTGTGCAGCTCTTCCCAGTGTCACAGCCATCAGCAGTCCTCTAGCAATTCCATTTATTTTACTTGGTTTTAGTAGACAACATGCCACTTCTGGCACATGGAGAATGGTCTGTCACATAACCTGACCTAACTAATAGATAATTAAGCAGTTTCCTTATATTCCAACTGTATTATTTATATAGCAGTCTCATTATCTTTTTTGAATGACCTAAGACATCCTGCTGATTGCTAGAGGTATTTCTAAGTACGCTATGGCATCTTCAGCAGTAAAAATGTGTAAAAATGTGGCTGTGTTTCTGCACAGTAGATCTTATAAGGGACAGGTATTTTACAAGAGGAATGGGGTGTTCTGTAAAAGATTTAAATCAAATAAAATTATAAAAATTAACAAAAGTTATGTTTTTTCATTCATAGATGTATTTATTTGCTGTATGATTCTACCCAAGTGGCCTTTCCTGAAGCTCATATATTCTACTTGCCACTTTAATTTCACTTTTTACAAGTACTTTCACATCATTAAAACTTTTCTCAAATTTTAGTAACACTGCTTGGAACACTGCCTTACTCTCTTTCCGGTTTCCTTTCTCAAAATGGTTTTTCATGACATTTCTTTAAATTCCTACTTGTTAAAACAAAATTTAAAAAATAGAATTCTCTTTTTCTCTCCCCATTTACTTCACCTCTCACAGAGTTCCATTAATCAAACTTCTCACTGCCAAAACTTAAAATATGTCATTTTCATAATTTAACACTAAGATAGATAATTTCTATCAATTTAAGATTGCCTAGGTAATAATAGTTGTTAATTATTATATTCATTTTAAAATAATATTTCTTAAATATTTTTAATTCCAGATGATATGATTTATAATGGAATTTAAAACGATCAGCATCAAATCTCAGGAATTTGAATTGATGCATACTTCACAGCAAATGTCATACATCAAAATGGATATGCAAACGCTGTCATTAAAAGATGGAGTTCTTAATATAGGAAGAAGAAATCTGTATTACTTCTTCCTCTTTCTGCATATAAAGTGTAATTTATTCTATTAATCCCTATATTGTAACATACGTATATCTGAATTACATATAATTGGTAAGAAAACTATTAAAACATTTTATGAATAAAACCAAGAAAAGCAGTTTTGTAACAAGCTAGTATCTAAACCAAATGGTCAGAAAGAGTATTTTCTCAGCTGTTCCTGAGTGTAGTATCCCAGATGATCACTTCTAAGGTATCATGCAGTCTTCCAAAATTTTCTACCAAGTAAGTTTTTTTGTGGGTTTTTGTTTGTTTTCCTTTGTGCTTTCTTTGCCACCAGTTTCACCCAGAAATATTCCAAATCATCATGTCCAACCTCTGTTTCCTGTTGTGTAAATAAATGTCATTTTCTTGAGTTGTTAAGAAAGCACTAATATTCTCAAAAAAAAAAAAAAACAAACAAAAAAACCACCAGAACCTAAAAAAAATCTCAGATCAACAAAACATTGGCAGTGAAGGACAGTATGATTACTCCTAACTTTACACCAAAAGAAAGCTTAATTTGCTTATGTCTTCCCCCACAACTGCTTTGAGATACATATTTAGGCAAGTTTAAAGGAAAGGCAGGATTGAAGGATTACAATTTCAAAGGCAGGAAGAGCAAGTACACTACTGCCTAAATGAAAATGTCACCAGAAAAGTTGATTTGGTATAGGTCTGCACTGTGTGTAAGACAATCACTCTAAATCCAGATAGCATAACTGCACTGTAGAGCACAGACCTAGGAAACTGAAGAAAGGCACAGCCAACATGAAGAAGCAAGCCTTTTCTGCAACCTTGGTAAGCGGTTACAGAAGAGATGAACAGAATTGCTGTTGAGCACCAAGGTTTTTTTCAGCTGTTACATACTCTTGCAAGTATGAAGAGTGTTTTTCCAACTCAAATTTTGCATGCCCAGTCATCTGAGTCTAAAGTGCAGGCAGCAATCTCTGCAACTTCTTTGTTTTAAAAACTACAATACCATGAATATCTCAGAATATTAGCGTTCTTTGTTCAGCACATATTTTCCATCTAGCTTTTTGCATAAATCTGTTTATGCATGCCTTTTTAATATACCAAGCCTCCTAACAATTCACTAATAATTTTCTGAGCTCTGAAGTGTGTTCAGAAGTGTAAGGTACCTTTGTATCTGCCTTTCAAGCATTTGAATGGTCTGTGAATTCCATCATTGAAACAAAAACAAGACAGCTTCTCTTCTCAGGCTTGAAGAGATTAGGAACTCATCTAGGGTTCTATATTTAAAATTTCTACAGACCAAAATATTGTAAAATTAAAGGTTAATTTTTTCCCTCAGTGGTCTTTTCCTCTTTTAATGCTCTGAAGCAAACAGCTATTGAAAAAACTCAAGAAACAGAAATAATTGAGAAAATAGCACTGATGAGTTGGACAATAATATTTGTTTACTCCTGCAAGCAAATCCTACTCTGTCTTCAGGGACTTCAGATAGTTACTGCTTCAAAACAAAAGGTATTAGAGACTTTTGAAGAACTTACTATTACAGTCTTTTGCTTCAGCTTATTTTTAATTATCTTCAGATACAAAACCACTCCTATATTTATAAGGAAAACCTTCCAGCAGGAAGACATTTTAAAAGGGTAAACATCAACTTTTAACTTTTTAGAACTCTCTCCCTCATGGGTATTTTGTTGCAAGTCACCAATTTTTCCACAGTATTACTCCCAGATCTTCCTTGCTATCTGTGTATACAGGATATTTAAAAGGTCATCTGCATCTGATTTAATAAAAAAAAAAAAAAAATAAGAGAAGGGGAAAAAAAGTGCCTAAGGAGAATCAGCCTTTGAATTGCTGATGAAATTATTGGCTATTTACACATTTATAATTTCAAATAAGGTATAGGTCAAACATTTGTAAAGCTGTCTTTTATATTATGTTTTTTAATTCCCCGAGTGAATGAATGTACTGTGATGAAGCAGACTCTACTTTTCCTGAGTTGTGGCTTTGAATATAAATCATTTCAATTTTATCAGTCCTTTCCCTTTTGGACTATCTTTTTGTGACAAGCAGAAAGATAAATTGAACTGAAAGGAACTGGAAAGCTCAGATTAAACCGTTTCCCAGTTTCTTATGCTATTTTGAAGCATGATGTTGTTTTAAGTACAATGCATGATCAGATACAAATTCTAAATGAAAACCACCCAAGAGAGCTATAGCTGTTCTTCATCAAGGCAGCAAAATGGTGATTTTACACCTGCAGAAAGTATGCTCATAATTTAGACTATCTTCCTTCTAAAGATTCCTGACGACTGATGTTATTTCACTTTGTGCTTACACAGATGAGAATTATCTATTTTAGAAATTATTTTCAAAATTGCAGACTACTGGGATTGCTACTGGGATTACTAGAATAAAGATTAAAATTTACCATTTAAAAATAGTTTTTTCAGATACTGAGAAAAGCAGCGGCAGGAAACCTACCTCCGTGACTAACAGAACCATATTGATCCCTCAGTCTCATTTACTATTCTCAACAAATTGATAAATGGACTGAAGTATCAATGTGCAAAAGGAAAATGGAGAAGTCAAATAATATTATTCATTCTTGTATCAAAACCAGATAGTTTTCATTAAATTATTTAGGTAAAGCTAGCCTGCCAGAATTCAAGAAGCATTGGACAATGCTCTCAGGCATATGGTGTGATTCCTGGGGTTCCATGGAGGGCCAGGAGTTGAATTCAATCTTTGTGGGCTCTTTCCAGCTCAGAAGATTCTGTGGTTCTATGACTCATACATTGCCAGCGCTTTGCATTTACCATGCTACCTCAAAGCACTCAATACCATTAGACATGTAGCTTCCATTTACTTGACAGAAGAGGAGGAAACAATAATCAGCTACTTGTCCTTACTCATATTTGCATTCGTTTATGAGTAGACTTGCAAAGTATTTGCATAAGGGTAAAGCACTTATGAAAGCAATTAGATGGATGGACTTGGAAATACATGAAGTGAAACACCCACACTGTTTTGAAAGTGGTATTTGTGAAGCACTCGTAGCAGATTAAGCATGAACATAGCATGTAATTCTACAATACATGCTATGTTTCCTTGTCCATGTGTCAAAACTATTGACACATGGACAAGGAAATAATAAAAAGCTGTTTTAATATACGTGAGCTAAGCATGTTATCATACGTACAGCAGGTGCCTGGGTAGTGGCAGTGACAGCACTGAGGGCTCTGCTGGGTGTTCCCTGTGTGGAGTGGCCAGGGCTGCCCTGTCCTGCCCCAGGCGGTACCAGCCCAAGCCTGGCCAAGGGAGGGCAAAACGCTGCTCCTGACATATGTCAGCAAATAAGAAATACTTTTTAGTTTTTTACCTCAAAAGTTCAACATAACAGTTTTAGCATGCAAAATCTGTGCTTGAAACAGAAGGCTTTAAAAAGCCTGCAAAGGGTCATTTTGGTCAGGAAGAACGATTAAGTTCTTTTAATTTTCAATTGATTCATAACTTTGTTTAACAGAACATAAAATTTCCATTAGTATCTTCCTCTGCTTTGCACTTCCTACATTCAGTTTCAGTTTGTTTTCCTTAGGGGGAAACCTCATTTTTGTAAAGATCTATTGCAGATTTCAATCAAAGACCATTAAAACTGTTAAACTTGGAAAGTAAAATACTTATGATCCAATAGAGGCCAAGGAGATATAAGAAGAGATTATAAAATTAGTATTTTCTTGAAAGCTGAGCAAATATAATTTTAGAGATGATATCCCACTTCTTTTACTGTAACTCATTCAGTTATCATGACCTTTAAAATTATGCAAAGTATGCCTAAAACTGCCCATGAAAAAGGTCCTCTACTATGCTTAGTGTTTAACTTCAAGCTATTGTATATAAGAACATTTACATGTGTCTACCTGAGATATAGATATGTCTACCTAAGCAATTTACTGTTTCACTATTTTTTTCTATGCATTTTGTCTCGCTTCTCTTTTTGGAATTACAAGGAATTAAAGAGTACAGTTGCCTGTCTTGAACACCATTCAGGCCACGGAAGGACTTTGCTATGAGACAACAACAGAGTGGAGCAACAGGATGGTGTGAACCCCAGGCCTCATGGAGATCTGGTTAGCTCATCCTTGTTAATGCATCCAGGCAAAAATTCCCACTATGGTAAACTGTGTAAGGAAGCAACTGCTTGTACACCTATCACTGGCCAAACAAAGACCAGTCCAAGTTATGGGACAGATGGCATCTCTGACCATCAATGAACACCTAGGCCAAATCAAACATCCTTCCATGGATACCCAGAACTTGGGGCTGTAACAGAAGCCTCCATAGCAGGAATCTGGGATAAGATAAAGGTTGAACTATTTTCTGGGTGTTACCTGAGATGCAGGGGGAAGTTAAAAAAGCTGAAAGAGAAGAACACATCACTGATATTGGACACAAAGAATACAGAATTTATGGACTACAAGGAAATCCAAAGAGCAGCTGTGCTGAATCAGCTCTGATTGGGTAAAAGGTAATTCTGGCATGGGGGAGATCATGACCCACCACCTCAAGAAACTCACTGTCTCAAAAGAAAGGAAAGACTGAGCATGTGGACTAATTAGCATTAGAAGCAAGGGAATCATCTAAGCAATAGAAAAAGAGAACTTTGTTGCCAGTGAGCATTAATTCCTTTGCTTGCTAAAGTGCAGAGATGTTGAAAGTTTTGGAAAACTGTGAGACACCAACACTGAGAAGCCATGGATGAAAAATAATCAAGAGCATGCCACTGGATTCATAGGTGGTGACTATTTTCTTCTTGATTTATCTCTCTCTCTCTCTCTCTCTCTCTCTTTCCCCCCCTGCCCCCTCTCTCCCCTTCTTCTATTTTATACCTCACATTTTATTATTAAATAAGATCCATGCTATTGACTTAGGTATATGGTCTCTTTGCACCTTAATTTGACCAGAGATATCTCTCAATAACTGGATCATAACAGGAGCCTTTGAATCTCAGAGCATGGTTTACAACTTGGGATTATGGTTCACTTTATTTACCAATGAATCACTTGCAACAAGTGTTGACACAAGGTCCTCTGGAAATTACCTGTATATGGATATGTGATGTGAGCCTGAAACTGCCACAAACTTCATTGCCTGTGAAGATTTGATGCAGCTACAACATGAACCCACAGAACTTCTCTCTTCTCATGATAACATTTGGTAAAGAAGACATTTCTGTTTGATTAAAACTAGATTAACACTGTTAATCTCTGTTAAACCAGGAAGTTTTTTCCCTATTAATACCCACACCATCTCTGGCATGCTCTGAGGCCTTTCCCCTGTGTCCTAGTCACACAGTATAAAAATACTCAATATCCTGCCTTTCAGTTCTGTCAAGCTAAATCTTTACTGTGATAAAGACTAAATTGTATCAGTGTTAGTAAACCTTTTGTTTAAACTTTTTAGTCCTTTTTATTCTAATTTTGGTGTCTTTCCCTATATCTTTTCTTTCCCTTTTCCTCTTTCCCCTTTCCCCTTTCCATTCCTCTCCTCCCCTCCAATACCTCTGCCCCACAGGTTTTGTGAAACATGGCTCTTGCAATGCTAGCTGGTTCTGGTTGCATGAACAGTCCTATTGACATTACCATTTTAGAGAAAAAGCACACTGCAAGTAATCTGTCCGATAGATCTTTTAGGATAAATTTGAAGCAGAGAGCCATTCACAAGTCCAGTATTTCTCACTGAGAGAACAAATTCTACATTGGACTTCCCAAGAAGGGAAAAATTGCTTTGGAACACCTACCTTCAATTCTGTTGGATGTGGCCTGCACACATGGAACAAAGTCTAAAATGACAGTAATCCATTCCAGTACTATTTCACTGTGAAACACTGGAGTTCCACTGCAGCTCTCTGTGCCTCCTCACGCTTTCCAAAATTTTACCAGTCCTGAGAGGTAACTAGGAGTGTTCACTTAGGTCTTCCATTTACAGTGTGGGACACATCTGAGCAAAAATATTATCAGGTAATACAGACACTAGGAATCACCCCCTAAAGCAGTTGGGTCAAGTATGCCCTCAGTATGCCCTACTCAAGTGACTTAACACCTCTTATACTCCTGAGCAGACAACACTTTAAAGAAACTTACACACCCAGACATCTGTCCAGGGCTGTGAAGCCACAGTCTTTGAACAAATATATCTGCCTTCAAATTCAGTCACAAAACTGTGGCTCTTTTGGTCATTGCTCGTGGAAAGACTTGTGGAAACTACTAAGCTTTTGCATTCTTCAACAGCTGTCAATTCCATTCTGTGTCATCCAGCAAAGCCCAATGTCTTGTAGAGGTATATCCAGAACAGTAGCTAACAAACAATTCATTATTTATGAGAATAAAACCTTAGTATTCATCCTGGTTAGCTCTTTGCCACAGTACCTTCTGCTGTTGTTTCATGAAGCAAGAAATCAGAGCCTCCAGCATACACTGAGGTTTACAAAGGAATAGTCCTTTTGCAAACAGGAGGTATCAACCCTCTGCACACTTAACAATTTAGAGTAAGTGATGAATCTAAGAAGTTACAGTCATAAACTTCCTACTAAGCTGAGTCCCAATAGACTTTGAGAATGAATCTTTCTTAGCACTCACAGAAAATCAATCAGCCTTCAGGACAATCCTACAGGAAGCTCTTGATGTCTCTGATGTTATGGGAAAACAATATATTACTCTGACACTGTTGACCTGTTCTTAAATATCTAGGAGGCCACACATGTACCCCCAAAAGCAATCTTTCATATGCTTGAAATGAATTGGTGCCTTAAATAACCCTCTTCTCAGTCTATGTTTAAGTCTTGCTGAGAAAGAAATAAATTTCTAAATGTTGTTGTGTCTCAAATGTCAATTCCACCATGCTGCAATATTTTCAATAAGGTAAGATTTTTGAAGACACACAGCTTTGAATAATTTGGGCTTTACTTCCAGCAGACTTACACCAAAAACATCTCACATGGAAACTGTTAAAGGACTATCTGGCCCTCTTTCACCTTGACAGATAACTATTCATTTATTCATTTTGCAGAATATCTTCCATCCCTTTCCATTCGTTTTTTATTGATCTCTGTCACGAGAATCAGCTCCAGCTGAAAATTCAACCTCTGCTGAACTTCAGTGCCACAGAGCTGATTACTGTCACCTGAAAGGGAAGGCTTTTTATATCTCTCAGTCAGATCTTCACACCAAATATTAAGCCTGCACATTAGCACTTGCGATTCAAAACTGTACTCTTTAGTCTCTCACAGCAGCAAAGGTCTTTACAAAAGAAAGAACTATGGTAGAAACCCTCTTCAGAAATCAAAATGCAGAGATTTTTAAAAGGGTTTGGTAAGTCTTCAGCTTACCACTACAATAGCATCACTTCATTGGGACCTTTCACTGTATGTGTCACACCTGATGATGAATCCTTTGAAATCAAACTTGGTCTTTTGTACTACCCTCTCCAAAACCAGTGGTTTTGGTAAATGCCTCATCAGAAAGAAAAAATACAAGCAGCATCTGAGGCTTCACTGCCTTACATCTTTATGACTGTTACGTGGTACATCATCCAGTGTCAATAGATAGTTACTAAAACTGTAACTGCTGCTCTTGAAAATGTGTCATGCACACACAACCTGCTGAGTCTTTTCCTCAGAATCACGTCTGTGTTGGGATTCTCAAAGTGAAAGGAACTAAGTGAGGTTGACATGTTCTGCTCTCTACACCATCAAAGATAATGACTACACTTACAAGCGTGTGATAGTGAATACTGCCAGGATAATCCTTGATGGTAACACCTCTAATATGACACGCACAAATGTTATATACATTTATGTGCAAATATATGATAAATTATCCCTTGAGATACTAAAAAGCACTGCAGTGTTACTAAGAACTCCAGTCTCTCAAAGTTTGAAATATTTGTGTCAGTTGATCCTTTATGCAATAAACCCACTGTAATGGAAATTGCTAGAAAAAGTCAATATCTATCTCAGATAAGTTGGGAAAATACCTGCAAAGCTAAACAATTGACAGGATCTGGTGAGATAGTAAAAGGGGAAATGAACTTTAATGTGGATAAAGACTTTATTTGTAAATTTATTTCTGAATGATTCTTTACTAAGATATTGTTGGTACACAGTAGTGTTTTATTTAGGTGATTACTAGAAAGATAAGTTTAGATTTTTTTATATTTTTTTTTTTCTGGATGTACTCAAAGTAAATTGAAGTTTTTCAGAATAGGCTTGAAAAATGCATAATATTTTGTAATTTCAGACCTTAATTTGACAAATAATAAATGGGCCTTGAAACTATATATTTCTTGTATACAAGAAAACAAATAAAAATTGAGAATCAACTTTCCATAATATTGATAAAACTGGTTTTCTGACATGAGGTTTGCAGTTGTTTTAGAACATTCCTGCATTGATTAGCTGAAACTGGGAGGACCACTTTTACTCAGATTTTCTTCAAGCATATTTTTGCAAAGATACCTCAAAGACAAATTGTATAATATACATATATATATAGAGAGAGAGAGAGAGAGAAAGAGAGAGAGAGAGAGGTATAGCTTTCCATATGGCTCTTCTTTATGACTTCAAACTTTAGTAGTAATACAGCTGGAGTTATCATTTGAGGTTCTGCATACAGAAGAATCATTTACATAATTTTGTTTTCTGTTCTAAGGATGCTGTGGTATAACATGAAGGAAAGGCTGGCCATCCTCTTTCTTGTGATAATAATAAATACTGATCTAAAGAAACCTGGGAATGTCCATAACCAGCCAATATGTACACCATTTCGCACAGATAGCTGACTTAAAGAAGGAATGTTGCTGTTATTATGTTGTTTCAAGAGTACTGTGATATTCACCAGTTATTAAGTTTCCCTGAGAGATATTTAGATGCAGGTTAAGGAAAAGAAAAATATATCAGTCATGAGATCAGAAAGAAAAAGATGTAAACCATAAACCCAGATGAATCAGCTTTGGGAGTTCTGCTGGTTCTTCCACTGGCATTGCACAGAAAATTCTCTCTTAGTCCTTGGCCATGAATCACTGAGTTTTAACTTCTGCTCTTGTTATCTCACAAAATTTCCAAACACCATCTCTAAACACATTGCAGAGAAATGATCAGCAAAGTGGAATTTTATGTCACCCACCTATTGAAATAATTCTGTCTCTGGATAAAATCAGGTAAAGGAAACATCCAGAAATGTTTTAAGTATAAAACTGAGATGGCCATTGGAAAGGAAAGTGCAAAAACAAGGGAAAGGAGATAGATATTATAAAATTCATACAGAAAAGTTTTAATCAGTAATTAATTATTTACCTATTGATTTGAGATTTTGGACTATCAGAATAAAATATTAATTAAAGTAACAATCAATTTTTTATTCCACATATAATTATATCTGTTTCCATTAGCTTTCTTTGTGTAGAACTCTCCCTGAGCAAATACCGTGCTATGATATTCTACATATTATGTGTGTTTTCTACCCTTTTCCAAAACTTGTCAGAAAATTAATACAGAAATTAATCTTGTATTATACAAAATTATACAAATTATACAAAAATTAATCTTGTATACTATTTAATTTTAAATTTGCTTTCTCAAATTTACAACTCTTTTATTCTAAGCAGAGCAAACTTGATGAAAGGGCTGTCTTAACTGCTCATCAAGTTTCTTTTTCTTAGTGCTGTACTCTTCATCCCTCATTTTACTTATCTTTACTTATCACTTCACATTTGCAAACACTTATTTTCTCTTAGCCAAAGTAGTTCAATGTTTATCAACAGCTCTCTTTTTCTAATGCAGGTGAGTTAGTCTAAAAAATGTTAACACTTTCCTCTCTAGAGTCTTCCCTCACTTACTTATGACTGGAAGAAAATTTTTAAGTAATGCCACTCCCATTTCATGATTTGAAATCATAAATATTCAAAAATAATACAGTAGGAAAAAGGTAATCAGCATGTTTCTGAAGGTCCTTAAATAATATGAAGTTCTGGTTGCCCTGGAAAGCTATTAATTTCCTATGATTGTTGCAAGCAATATACTTTCAATACAATAGTATAATGTTTTGATACAATGACCCTTCTTATTTCAGGGGCAAGGTCAATTTTCATAAGTTCTCAACCTGACCCAGACTGAGGAACTGGCTACTTGCTTCAGAACACTTGGGAGTCATGACTTTACACTTGAGAACTCTATGAAATAAATATAGGCACTATTTACAAGACTCTCAACATGCTTTGGACATGGCTGCATTTTTTAAAATGTTAGTGCTAATATAACAGACTCAAAGCAACAAATAAAAAATGGCTTACTCATTCATAACCCTGCATTCTTGAATTTTTAGTGCTTAAATTACAAAAGTTTTAATAAGCATTTCCTTTCACAAATCCTCCAGTGTCCTTAATTCTTCCAGGGAATGTTTTATAATATAATATTCCCATACAACAACATATTCTGGGGCCCAGCTGTCTGGATAGCAGTTTTGCAGAGTGATATTGGGGTGTTTTTGAGCAGCAAGATGACCAGAAGCCAGAAATGTGCCCTTGCAGCAAAGGTTGTCAGCACCCTGGGCTCCATTTCGAGCCCGTCATCATCACCTGGACATCAAGAGAGATGATCCTTCCTCCCTCCTCTACCTTGGTGAGATACATCTGGAAATCCATTTCAAGGTCTGGGCTCCCCATGTGAAGAGAGGTACAAAACAACTGGAGGGAGTCCAGGAAATAGCCAGAAAGTTGAGTAGTGCATTAGGGCAATTTTCATATGAGGAGATGCTGAGAGAGCTGAGATTGTTCAGCCTGGAGAAGGCTCAGCACAGACCTTATTAATGTATATAAATACTTGTTGGGAAGAAGTGAGGGAGACAGGCCCTACTGCTTTTCAGGGGTGCTCAGTGACATGAAAAGAGACAACAGGCACAATGTGATATACAAGAAATTTCCTCTAAATATAGGAACAAATTTTTTACTGAGTGTGGGGTCAAAATCTTGAATAGTTTGCCCAGTAAGATTGTGGAATCTCTACCTTTGGAGCTGTTTAAAATCTGACAGGACATAGTCCTGAGGAAGATCAACTGCTTTGAACATGGGGGTTTGGACTAGATGATTTCCAAACATGCCTTACAATCTTTGCTGCTCTGTGATTCCATGATTGTCAAAAAGTCAGTTCTTCACTGTGTTCTTTTTCAAGTTCAGAACCATGTAAATACTGAAAACTTGCTTTACAGAAAACTGAATTTCTTTGTTTAGAGCCAACCATTGGGGCTAAGTTGCACCCATTGCTGCTGACACTAAATTTCATTTTCATGAAAATTACCTTTTTGAATTAACATCTTGTACCTGTTTGGATATTATTGTGGCATTATACATTATATATTTCTCAATAAATTACATGGAAAAACCTAAACATCAACAGAAAATAAAGGGCACTTCCAGTGTTGTTCATGCATACCTGGAGTAAGCTACACAGTCATATGTACCAGTCTGCTGTCTTCTATTGTAGTTCACTTCCTAACCACCTGATTTCTATCACATGGTTTGCAAATGAACTTTACTCCCTGCAGTTATTGATTTTCAGGAAGAGGTAAAGAGGAAGAATCTTTTTTCTTCAAAATAGGTTTTATTCCTTAGACATGAGCATAGAAAAAGAATCAGTATCTTGTATGAAACATGAAATATTCAGAGACAGAGTTGGAAAACTATTTTATAAAGATTTATACAATATTATGTTTTGAAAACAAAGCCATATTGATTGGGCTGCTGGTAGGTATGACGTGCTGAAACAAAAAAATCTGTCAAAAATATTTTCATT
Organism: Parus major; assembly: GCF_001522545.3. NCBI lineage: Eukaryota > Metazoa > Chordata > Aves > Passeriformes > Paridae > Parus > Parus major. Next base: position 72,735,516 of record NC_031769.1, on the reverse strand, counting down.
TGTTTCCTCCTAGTATTTCTCAGTAGCCTGAACTGGCAACATTAAGTTAGTGATTCTAGTAGGAGAAACAGTGTATCTGTTTCTTGGAAATCTGCTTCTTGCACATTAGAATAAAATATAGAAAGCAAAACTCCGTGGAAAGCTAAGAACACTTGAAAAATTGCACAGAAAACCTTATGAGAAACCTACCTTGCCTACATACTGATAATCAGATCCTGTGTATTCCTCTAAAAGAAAAAACTGATTCCACATCCAGCCTCGCTTCTGACGGTGAATTGCTTTCCCATCATTCCCTAAAGCACGTCCTCCAAAGCTTTTGGGTCTGAGATCAGGAGTCCTTCTGAAGAGCATTTCTGTATGGCAGGGATGTGGCAGCCACATCCAGAGCAGCAGAAGTAATAGGACTTGCTGTATTGTCATAGTTCTCCACTGCTGATGCTCTTCAAGCCGGTCAGCAGTGGAGCATAAAGTTTCGTTTTTCTTGGCTTGTTTTTTATGTGTCTAGTTTCTGAGGCAGCCAAGCAGCTTCCAGCAGCTCATCTCTGAAATGTATATAGTATCCAAATTCTGAAAGTAAACAGAGAGGGCAAAACGTAAGTTGAAATGCATTCACTCCCTAATGTCAATGTAACATCACTGCTACCATACCATTAATATACAAACCATAATGACATAGAAAGCAACCTGGTCAGAAATATAAAGGTTATCCCTATAGAGAGAACACTGAATATATCAGGTAGCTACTGTAAAAATACTTCCTTTAAAAAAGGTAAGAGTGCCATTAAAAAATTTCAATTTAAAAACTTCTAAGAGGGCTCTTTATTTAGACGGTGGATAAATATTGCTGAAACTTACACATTAAATACTGCTGCCTTTGCTTCAAATGTTTTCCACCCAATTTCATTTACAAGAATTCCAGTGTTTTATTAATCTTAGTATCAAGAGACATGAAACACTAACACAAAGTAGTTTTAGAAATTACAAATGGTAAAACACCAGTTCTCCAGGGTATTTTAAATGGTAAAAGGGAATATCATATGCATCAGAAGAACTACAACATGACAAGAAGCAAACTTTTAAACAGAAAAAGTTCTTGAGATGTTCTTGCAATATGAAGTGATGAAAGTTTAAACTGCAGGAAATATTTTAAAAAATATTAGTTCCAAGTATCCTGAAATATTGAATTCAATCTCTTAGTGGGAAATTATATGGCAGAGAGAAGGAAAGCCTCTCCCAACTCACCTTTTTTGTCTCCACTTTTGTTTTTTTGCTTTGCTTTATTTTATTTCTTCCTTCATCTAATGGAACCATAAGATGTTATTTTAGCAAGAGAAATTTAGTCAAGTTCTTTTCAGTTTACTTCCATAACAGCATTAAAAGATTAGCAGGTTTTGTTAGTGAGACCATTTGGTAATTGTTTCTTCCAGCAAATCATAAAAAACATTTGATTTGTAATCTTAATAGGGTGTAGTTTCTGCAAACTTTAATCAGGGTTATTTTGCTATTCTTCCTAGCATATCCATAAAAAACATGAATGGTTGTTGCATTTCCTTGAATATTCTTCCACATGTGGCAAAAAACTCAAATAGTAATATGCTTGGGTTGTTTCTTCTCCTCTTTGCTGATTTTAATAGGTAACATACTCTTCTTTCAATAACTTTATACTATATTTCACTATCATCCTAAAAAATTTTATTTTTCAAAGGAAAGCTATGTAAAACTTTCAGAAATTCTTCCTGTATTTCAATTTGACATTGACGTGTTACTCAAGCTTTTTCCAGTAACCTTGTGTTGATTAGGAGATTATAATAAAATGTCAGGACTTTTAAAGTAGGTACACTATGAAATATAGTGATACAGTTTAAAAACTGCATGTCTGTGTGCAGGCATGTTAATATCTGAACAAACTCTTTTCAGGAGCCAGTTACTGTCTTCAAGTCATATTCAGTCAGAAGAATATTTTCCCCTCTCCGCCAGCACCCAAACAACTTCTCAAAACCACTGCTATTAAGGATTTTGGCCCAAACTTTGTTCTCAGTAACTCACAAATACCTGTTTCAATTGGTATAAACAAACACCAAGTTATGGATGATTTAATTTACCTCTTTTCTCTTTCTCCCAAAATTTTGATATTTACTTCATTTGTGAACTTTGACTAACACACAGAACAATTAATACACAGAAGAATGCTACATATGCAGAATTATATCATATACAAAATGAAGATGTGATCCTGCACCTTGGAAATTCTTTATCACAACTCATATTTGTGTTCTTTTGAGACAAAGGTATACTGACTGAGGAGAACTGAGATTTATTCAAAGAAAGTCAGAAATGTTTCTTCTCAAGGACCATAAGAAATTCAAAGCTGAAATTCTCTCTCTCAGTTCCCCTACATTTGGAAAACTATTGGACTTTTTTGAAAAGGGTATATAGAATTTTTTCTCTTGCTCTCTCTTTTTGTGTGTGTGTGTGTGCTTAGGGGGGGTGGGAGTGTTTCTTTTTTTTCCCCCTTTTTTCACTTTCCTGTTGCCCTCAGTATATATATTCCATTATCTACACATTATTTTTTGATGTAGAAGTGTTGTTAAATGCCTCTTGGGAAATAATGCTTCAATATTAGGGGTTGTTATTGAATTTCCTTCTTGTTAAATTAGGTCAGCAGAATGAAAGCTCAGATGAAATTTGTTAAACTCACAAAAGTAGCTAATGTACGTGGACTTGGCAAGCACAGCTGCTTAATGGATGTACATATCAGCAAGGCCTTCTCCCTCCTTTGAGACTCCTGTTGGGAGTTCAGTTTCCTGCTTTAAATGTGATGAGTTTGATAGTAGTCTACTCTAAAGCAATAACATTTACCTTTAAAATTGAGCTAGCATAAAAGAAAAAAAACAGGCTAAACTAATAAAAAGCATTGTATAAAGGAAAAGTTTGAAGATAATTAGATGAAGGAGACCTTTTAATCCATAACTACAGAAAGTAAACAGAATGAATTCTGTATTAGACTGCATATCTGGATTCTGTGCTGGAGGAGTCAATGGAAGAATAAACATTTTTCATCTGTTTGCTTTTTTGGTGTTTAGGGGTTTTTGGTGGTTTAGTTTGTTGTTTGTTTGATTTTTTTTTTTTTTTGTTTCATTTTAATTCCCTCGAAAACTAGTTGGAAAACTGTCAAACTTTCAGAAAAAAGAAGTATCTTACGAGAGGGTTTGCGAACTCAGAAGAGTTTTGATAGCTTTGCAGGCTTCAAGTATTTATTTTAAAAATAATTTAAATAGTTTAAATAGTTTAAAACAAAATTATTTGACCAATCTTTCTCATGAAATCTCTCTCCACCTCTTCTTCTAGAAGATCACTTCTTGAATCTTTGTCACAATAGAAAGAAACAAGGGAAAAAAAAATAAAGCTTTTTAAAATCTATCAGATATGTCCAATTTCAACGTAATATCCTCCTGTGTAATGCCCATATTTCTGTGTAAAATCCTTCTAAATTACATTAAAATTACTACAGAAGAACATTGTCCCCAACTGTACTCTTGTTTATACAGGTTTTTGGTTTTGTATTATTTTTAATGAGTTTTCTTGGAACAATTTCTAGTATGCAAGAGATAGATCAATCATCACTGAAGCTATTAAATCACCATTAGCTTTCAGGTAACAGTTTTAAAACCATTAGGCAGTACTTTCCACAGGTTTATCACTTTCTATTTCTCTCAGAACTTAGAAGAAAATGTTTTAATGATGTTCAAAATGTATTCATGTGATTTTCAACTTCTAGCAAAATTTGAAAAATAGTAGAAATTGCTTCTCATTCATGCAACCTCTCCCTCCAATACTAAAACATACTTCACGCCATTTGAAACTCATAAGATTTAACATCCGTATAAGATGGGCCATGGGTGCTTTTAACTGATGCATGTGTCAAAGTTTCACTTACAGGTTCAGGAGACAGAACTTTTACACCAGGGATGGAATTTCTATATTAAATTATGTCCTCTTTTTGGCTGTTTTTTGGCATTCATGTATATTTGCTTTTGGAATTCAGCAGAACCAAATTTAAAACAGAAATTTTAATATAGGTCAAAAGACTGTGTCTGTTTAATTTTTTCTAACAAAGAAATTTTAGTGAACTTCTCTTGTGAGGAACGAAGTTGAACAACAGAAATTTTACATGGGAGAGCTTCTGTTTAAGAATTTTTTTCTGTATTTGTCCTTGGTCAAACTTAGATTGAATTTTAATTGTGCGACATTTCAAAAAGCTTGTTTAAGGAAAGATATTTATGCAATGCCGGTTCTGTTTTGCCCATTTCTTTTTCAGCTGGGAGCCATTCATAGCTTTAATCTTGTCTTTCAATCCTTTTTGCAATGTTTGTACAAAAGAAATATTTTTGGAACTGACGATGCTTGCTCAAAAATTAGATTAAACTGTGTTGGATTCTCATGATTCCCATCATTCTCATGAGGAGAACAATATTTAATTTTATTACACAGGAAATAAGCAGTGCATATTTTATTCTTGTTTTGTTGTTGCTCTGCAGAGTTGATGCCAATAGTGCTATTCTTATATACAGCCACAGTGAGAAACTTTACTTACTCTTTCTTACTTACTTTCTTACTTTTTCTTACTCTCTGACTGCTCCAAATATTTGGACCCTCCCCAGCCACTGGTATGGAGTTATCACCACAGTCTGCAGACTTTCTATCATAGTCCCTACAGCCTTCAGCCTACAGCAAAAATTCCTATGGCCATCAGCCATGAGACATATTTCCTACCATTTCGGTTCTTCCTTGAATTAGGCAACTTGCTAAGGTGTCTCTGTTTCACTAGAACTCTGGTTCCTGGATTATGTTGTCAGAAACGAAATTCAAACCTCTGCCTAGGATTTAAAATAATAGGGACTATTTAGCAAGCTAGTAAAACTAAAAGTAGCAGGTCAGCTAAGTACAGAAAAAGTTGTATTTTCACTGAGCCTCAGAAATGCCTTCAGCTCAGATAATTTATTTAATTTATTTGCCATTTATATCAAAATTAGAAGTTTAAATGCTTTAGAGCACCATGTGATGAAGCAAATACTTTAAAAAGACAACTTTGCAAGAGCCTGTAACTCAAAACACAGAAAATTGTTCTCTCTGTCTCTGTAACCTAATGGTGCAAGATATCCCTTAAGGGAAAAGAAGACAATATATTTTTATAAGGAATTTTGGGAGTATTCTAAACAGACAAATTGGGTCTGTCAAATGATCGATTCATAATGGATTCTAATCTCATCATTCCTTTTATTATAGATTTATGTTCATTACTTTGTGTTATATCCCAGTGAAGTCAACTGAAGTCATTGGTAATTTAATTGCTTGGTTCTGAACTAAGAATAATAAGAATAATATAACTGGTAAATTGTCAATAAGCTGCTTATTTCATAGCCTGCAGCAGGACCACTGCACACCACGGTGACCACACTTGAAGTCAATAAACTATAACAGGAATTTGCAAAGTAGTCAGTTATACCTTTTGAGCTTTATAATTCAGTCTTCTTTATGAAGTCCTGCAACCATTAATCTGCTTAGAAATTTGAGCTGAATACACAGAGTTCAATGTTAAACTAAAGAAAACCCAACAACTAACATTTCAAGGATTAGGTATTACAATTTTTAATACTAATAATATTTCCTAATAATCAAAACTACTTCATTCAAAGGAGTGTTTCTTATTATTTTCAAAATTCATGGGGAGAAAGGTACTGAGAAACAAGCAGAGACATCAAAGGAAAAGGAAATACTGAACATTACAATTTTTGTTAGAGAAGTTGGTTTTTTTGGGCTACAGGAGGTTATATATAAGCATACCTTATTTCTTATTTTATGTATTTCTTTTTTTGTGTATTTATGCAGCAAAAATCCTAACTGTTATTAAAAAACCCCAAGTAAACATGCACTATACTAAATTCAAAGTGGAAGGTTAAGGATGCAACCTGAGTTCCACTGCCAGTTCAGTAAGTGGATATTCACAACTGTAGTTAAGCAAACAGAAATCCAGAACATGGAAAATGTAACTCCAAGCTGATGTCAAACTGAAGAGAAAAAAGGTGTCAAAACTCACTGCTCCCAGCTCCCCTGCTGTAAAGAATATAGTCCTCCACCCTCTAAGAATCTCTGGATGCCTCACCAAAACTTCTGCCTTGTCTTCTTAAGGAGACCCTCAGGTTTAAGGCAGAGTGGGACATTCAAAGGGTGAGCAGAAGACCAGAGAAAAGGAAGAAAATAATAAATAAGTAAGCTATCTTGCATAACAATTTTGGCTGTTTATTAATGAGGATTTTGTGCTAGTAAGTAATGAGTAATGAGGATTTTGATCTAATTAGATTAGCTGGACAGCTAACAATAACTCTTAGCTCTCTCCATACAGTGAATACACATTTTCTCACAGTAAGACATTGAGAATACCACACTATTATAGCAGTTTTCTACGTAGATAGTTAAATTTAACACTGTCCCTAAAATTTTGTGGAAGAAGTTATATATGCAGCAGTGACAAAATGGTAGGTGACTTGTGAACATGTAAAAGTTATTTGAATCTTTATAATTTCTGTAACTTGTGAGGTACCCAGAGCATTTCATTACATGTAGTGCCCTGCTCTCCCTTCTAGATGACTCTTTCCTATCTGATTACATATGAGTTAAAGTTCCACAGGACAGCTACTCAGCATTTCACTGAATAAGGATGAACAAGTATAGAGTTAATTTATTAAATTTATAGAGTGTATGAGTCCTCCCTGCTGAATTAAAGAAAAAACCCCAAAGTATTAAAAAAAGAAATTAAAGACACTATCTGAAATTTGCAGGATGTAGCAAAAAAGTGGAAAGATGATAATAGGTTGCACAACATAACAATAAACTGCCATGTTAAGTTCACACAGGCAGGCAGCCAGAACAACCACAAACCCATGTCTGAAATGCAAAGAGCAGAATTATTTCGTTACTCACTACCCAGAGGATCCTGAAGCAACACTGGGCAGAGACAGACAAGAGGGAATGCAAGCACCATCAGGCTCAGTCCATCCTGATGGACAACAGCCCTCCTGTTTGCACACATTTGTCAAGGGCTTATGTACACGTAGTTTCACCACCATGCTCTGATCTCCTCTGTGGTTTTTATGATCCTTGCTTTGATCTCTCTCCCAAAGCAGGGAGCTCAAGCATGTCTGTGAGACTGCCTCCAAACCTCTCAAAACACCGACATCATCTCCACACAGAAACTTGACTTGACAAAACAGACAGAGGACAAACAGCAGTAGGTGTAATATATGGGGTTTCCCACACAGTTATTCTCCAGGCCTTGGAATTCCCAGATGTAAGGTCACCTGAGAGAATCTACCAACCCCAACCCCTGCTATTCTTCTGCTTTTAACCCCATTCTCCCAACAAATACCTAGGCACAGCTCTGGAGAAAATAATGTAGAGGAAGTATTATAGTTCTGAACAATCTCAATATAGTGGATTTTTTATCACTTACCTTAAAAAAAAAAGGAAAAGAATATATGTGGGCAGGAATATTATTCTTACATATGAAATAGTCCTTCCTCTCCACTCAGCCTCATTGTAAATTCAGTGTTCAGATTTGAACATGCATCTAATTATTTATAATTTGTAAATTATTAGATGTCAGGCTAGCAACAAAACATGTAGGGAAAAAAATATTATTTTTGAGGAAAGAACAACTACACCCAGTTACCCAGTCTACAGAAAGAAAACAAGAGGCAGGAAGGGCTATGGTTGTAGGATTCCTGAAATTAAGAATTTATTTTTGGTGCACACCACAGATAGTCCATGCAATTTACTTCACTCACAACCATGGTGATTTAGGTTAAGAGTTAACTAAATCTTCCTATGTATTTGCATATAGCTGGCAGCTGAAATGAGATGTGACTGAAAGATTGGAAGACCAGTCAGAGCAAACTGGTTTCTGAAATGGGCTGCCTGCAGCTGGGATGACCAGATTTCTCAAGATGTTTTCAAGCTCTATCCCATTGAACTCTATCATTTTTTTTCATTATGTTTTTCTATGTCTAGTGCCACTGCTACCAGTGGCCACTGCTACCACTGGTCACTCTGTTCTCCTGTATAAGTATGGATTATTCATTCCAGATCAACCACATCCTTTTCCATTCATCCGATTTCATCTCTCAATTGGCTTTAGATTTGCTTTTGTGGGTTGAAAGCAACTGAAATTCTCTTGCTTGCCAGCCAGCATAACATGCTTTTCCACATCAAATGATACAGTCCTAGACAGGAAGGTATTGCCAGTCCTCCAGTTTTCTCTCCATAAGATTTTTGTTGTTGTATTTATCCCAAAAATTCTCTGCTATACTCTCCCACACAGTCAATTTAGATTTTCTTCCTCCAACGAATTCATCACATATATATTTTCCTAAATGATTATCCTCTTTGTGTTTAGCCTATAGCCAAGCTGTCTTCTAAAACAGCCATATTTACAATTAGCAGAGTTTTTTCTTTTACTAAGAGGGTAGTCTACTACTTCATATATTAAAAACCTAACTGAAATCCCAACCCAGTTATGGTTTTTCAGTATTTCATTATCCTTCCCTTCCCTTCCCTTCCCTTCCCTTCCCTTCCCTTCCCTTCCCTTCCCTTCCCT